>NC_142071.1:1202500-1400000 GCF_059756535.1 Pantherophis guttatus
GCTGGAGATGAAACTGAGGCCATCGTTCATGCTCACTTGAAGAGCTGCTTCCCTAAAACAAGGAAGGAGAGGAGAAATGACTTGTTGGGAGGGGAAGACTCACAGTCCACTTCTTTTGAAAACGCAGCACTTTCTTTGCATTGGAGAGCTCAGATACCTTCAACCAGGCTAAAAGTCCGTAGAGATTCTCCTGCCATCCAGGTCCTGGTTGTCCCAAAGGTGCTTTTTCAAGAGGCAACTGGACTTTCTTGTTTTTTCTTTTTGAAGACGTTTAGCTTCTCATCCGAGAAGCTTTTTCACCTCTGACTGGATGGTGAGGAATGGAAGGATTTATATTCTAGCTGGTCATTTGCATCCTTTTAGAGGGTCGTTGAAGCACTTGGAGGTTTATCTGTGTCCTCAGGGACAGCCATGACCTGGATGATTGAGAATCTCCACAGACTTTTAGCTATACAATTTGGGATAAACCATCCTTTGAATGGTGTGGGAGTAGGAATGGATTTCCAGAGGAAAAATGGCAGACTACAGGAACCATTTGCACTACTCAGGTGACCCTGAGGACACAGATAAACCTCCAAGTGGCCTCAACGACCCTCAAAAAAGGATGCAAATGACCAGCTGCCTGCAAGGAATATAAAATCCTTCCGTTCCCCACTATCTGTCAGAGCTGAAGGAGCTTCTTGGAGGAGAAGAGAAACATCTTCAAAGAAAAAACAAGAAAGTCTAGTTGCATCCTGAAAAAGCATCTTTGGGACTTCAACTAGATGGTCCTCAGATGACTTGGCCTTTAGCTGTGAAGAATGGAAGTCTACCCTCATATCTACAGGGCAATCAATCTGGAGAAGACTACTTGAAGACTTGATTTGCTGAATGACCAGAATAGCAACAGAATGGGCCCCTCCATGGCAGACAAGAGCCAACTTTCTAGATCAGGGATCTCCAACCTTGGCAACTTTAAGCCTGGAGGACTTCAACTCCCAGAATCTGGCTGAGGAATTCTAGGAGTTGAAGTCCTCCAGGCTTAAAATTGCCAAGGTTGGAGACCCCTGATCTAGATGGCGGGCACATTACTGCAATCAAAGCCCTGCCCCATTTCTGCAATGGGCAAGAGGTTTCCATCACAATGTTGTACCTTCTATTTTGCTTCTTAACTATCCTGGGGTCACCTTGGATTATAGCAGGCTATTCAGAACTGCTGCTTCCTCCCCCACCCCTCAAATGACTGAAATCCTCATGGGCAGATCGGAAAGTGCAGAAGCAAAAGAAAATCCACCGGTGAAAGTTAGAGCAAAACCAGCATTTTCATAAACCTACATGCCAACTTCTTGTAAGACAGGCGCCGGGCAGAGCAAGTAGGTGTCCTCCACTACAAAGGGTTTCTCATCTGGAAAGAGAAGCAGAGAAAGTGGTTTCAGTTTGAAGCAACTTTGGAAAGAACAATTAAGGTGAGGGAAGCTTTATATCCAAATATATTTTATTCTTCATACTGTTTCCATCTTCCTTATTTGTACCCTATGATTATCATTAAGTGTTGTACCTTATGATTCTTGATGAATGTATCTTGTCTTTTTATGTACACTGAGAGCCTATGCACCAAGACAAATTCCTTGTGTGTCCAATCACACTTGGCCAATAAAGAATTCTATCTGACTTATTTACAATGACTCCCCCTCCCCATTCATTTCCACATATGACAGAAAGGACAACCAACTTCTTTAAAAGTTCAAATAAAGACTCCAAGACTTCCAGAAAGCAGCTCCAAACAGCTTGTCCACTGAGATTTCTTCTAGATTTCATTATATTGTTTCATTGCTTGACTTTAACTGTCTGTCTTGCCTACTACTACTCAAAATTTCCACTACCGGTTCTCCAGAACCTGCTGGATTTCACCCCTGCTCTTTTATTCTATTCCGGCATATTGTTTGACCTTGACTTATAAGCTTTTTTAAATCTTTTTTTTTAATGTTAAATTTTATTCACGCATCATAAAAAAATCACAGAATGTAAGAACTGGACATCCATTCCAGCCCAGTTGGTGTAGGAATCTAATAAACTTTGCCCAACAGATCATCCAAGCCATGTTTGAAAATCTCCTCTAGCGCAGAGATCGCCAAACTTGGAAACTTTTAAGACATGCTGGCTGGAGAATTCTGGGAGTTGAAGTCCACAAGTCTTAACATTGCCAAGTTTGGAGACCCCCTGCTCTAGGGCAAAACCAGCCAGACTGCTCCATTTCATTAATCACTCATTTCATTAGAAAATTCCTCCTCATATGCAGCCCAAATCTTCTTCCTCTTATTTTCAACCTGCTGAAACTTGCCCTGTTTGAGAATTTAATAATAACAAGATCCATATTTCAGCCATCAAAATATTTGTAGACTACAATGATATGTCCCTTCAGTCTTCAGCTGAAGCTAGAAAATACTTTTCTGCTAGCAATTTATTTTATTCAGATGATTTTTTCCCCCAGTGTTAATTGTTAAAGGTAAATTCTGCTTTCATGAATATATCTAGTTTTGCACCCACATTCTCTTAGTGGTGTTTGACTGGATCCTGAAGCCGTAGGTCTGTTGTCCCATTTCTCCCAAGATTTACAGAATTGGTGCATATGATGTGAGTAACCCTGCTGATGTGCACTTGTGAATAATAGATACACACCAGTGGTGGGTTTCAAAATTTTTTACTACCAGTTCTGTGGGCGTGGCTTGGTGGGCATGGCACAGGAAGGATACACTAAAATCTCCATTCCCACCCCACTCCAGGGGAAGGATACTGTAAAATCTCCATGCCCACCCCACTCCAGGGGAAGGTTACTGAAAAATCCCCATTTCCTCCCAATCAGATGGGACTTGGGAGGCAGAGAATAGATGGGGGCGGGGCCAGTTCTCCAAACTACTCAAAATTTCCGCTACCGGTTCTACAGAACCTGCTGAAATCCACCTCTGATACACACCCTCCACGTTAAATTTACTATAATAGTGATTGCAAACCTAAGACACACAGGTCAAAAGTGACACGCCAGAGTTTGGATGACACACCAGCATTCACCAACACCCGATAACAACTATTCTCAAAAGCATGTCCCAATTGTCCCAATCTTGCGCTACAGGGAGTCCTCAAGTTATGGCCACAATTGTGCCCAAAATTTCCATTGCTAAGCGAGTTAGTTGTTAAGTGAATTATCTCCATTTTACAAACTTGCTTGCCACTTAAGTGAATCACTACAGTTTTTTTTTTAATTTGATTTATATGCCGCCCTTCTCCGGAGACTCAGGGCGGCTTACAGTGCGTTAAGCAATAGACTTCATCCTTTTGTATATTTATACAAAGTCAGCTTATTGCCCCCACAAACTGGGTCCTCATTTTACCTACCTTAGAAAGGATGGAAGGCTGAGTCAACCTTGAGCCTGGGGAGATTCGAACCTGCAGTAATTGCAGGCAGCTGGTCTTAATAACAGGGTGCTTTAGACCATTAGTAACACGGTTGTTAAGCGATCTGGCTTCCTCGTTGACTTTGCTTGTCAGAAGGTCACGAAAGATAATCTCATGACCCTGGGACATGGCCACTGTCATAAATACGAACCCTTTGCCAAGCACCCAAGTTTTGATCGCATGACCACAGGGATGTTGCAAAGGTCTTAAGTATGAAAAACGGTCCTAAATCACTTTTTTAGCGCTGCTGTAACTTTCAACAGTCACTAAATGAATCGTTGTAATTCAAGGACGATCTGTAGAAGAAATAAGCCCGCCCACAAACAGATTTTCCCCTCCCACATTTCTCCTTCCTTCCAAAGTGCTGGAGATCCTTCATGCCAGTTTCCCTTTGAAGTTCCCCTGTGTACTGTTTGAGCCTTGAAGATTGGCTTCCCCTGAAGGACAGCAAGGCTGGGTGGAAATCTGAACCCAGGACTTTCAATACTTTCTGCACTTCTTTTGTTGCTTTTCGTCCCAGGACTTTCACACAACTGCCCTGTAGCCTCCTGGGCACTATCCCTCTTCAGGTTGCCCTGTAATTAAGCCTACAAGCTGTGCAACGGCTGGTAGGATTTTTAACCTGACCACTTTGGCTTGGCTACTCAGCAGAAACCATCTCGGGGGTTGGAACCGAAGGCCGTTCCTTAGATTTGGCCAGACAGCCAAGGCCACAAGTCTTCCTTTGTCCAACCCAAGAGGCAACATTCTACTTCATTTCATCCCTGCGCGGTGCAAAATGGGTCAGCGTCATGCCTCTGCTGAAATGCTCATGAATGTCAAGCAATCCAACGGTCCATGAGATATAAAGTAATGCTAACCCTTCCACAAATAAGCATCAAATGAACCCAGGACAGCCTTGCTCAACTATAGCATCCTCCAAAAATTCCTTGTGTGTCCAATCACACTTGGCCAATAAAGAATTCTATTCTATTCTATTCTATTCTATTCTATTCTATTCTATTCTATTCTATTCTATTCTATTCTATTCTATTCTATTCTATTCTATTCTATTCTATTCTATTCTATTCTATTCTATTCTATTCTATTCTAATTCTCCAGTCCCTTCCAGTTGTACCAGTGAATCTCAGAAGAATGCCCATCCTCCACTATCTATGCCATCTGGCTGGTTCTGGAAGACGCCCAGATCTTATTTCTTCACTGGCCACAAATGATTCATTCAAGGCTTCTGCTTGTGTCTCTCGTGCACACAGATCCATGGGTCCATCTCTACTCTATCTGGACTGACCTCAGTTCATTGAATGTCATCCTGCTCATTACTGACCAAAGATATCTGAGGGACTTGCAGATTTATCTTTAAATCTTCCAATGAACTGTTTCTGTTGGAACAGACTTCTCCATGGATGGAGCCTGAGTAAGCAAAGTCAGATTTTAATTAATGGAGTCTTGTTTTGTTTTGGATTTTTTGCCAAAAACACATGGAAGAAACAGCTGGACAGGATCACAAATTTCACCTCAAGGTCCCAATTCCCCTCTTTTAAAGTGGAATTGTGTGGATCATAATCTTGTTGTAATCTTTGGCCTTGATAATCTTATTTGATTTTTTAAAACCCTCCAGAAGAGAAGTCTTAATCTCTTTTCAGATTAAATAACACATTTCCTCCAGGTTAATCTGACACTGGTTTTTCATAGACCTTCCGTGGTGTGACTCAACCTGATGAGGCAGGAACTCAAAGTATTTGTAGTAAATCCAACTGGTGGTTGGAGGAAGATTGGATGGTCCTGGATCTGGAGCAGGCTAGTAGTTCTGCTCCAGAACATAAGCCCTTTTCTAGACTAGGCTGTACTCAGTCTCCACTTCTGAAGATTAGAGGTCTATGGAGATTCTCAGTCCTCCAGATCATGGTTGTCCCAGAGGTAATTTTTTTCAGAAGGCAACTGGACTTCCTCATTTTTCTTTAAAGACGTTTCGCTTCTCATCCAAGAAGCTTCTTCAGCTCTGAGCAGAAGAAGCTTCAAAGCTGAAGAAGCTTCTTGGATGAGAAGCAAAACGTCTTCAAAGAAAAACCAGAAAGTCTAGTTGCCTCTTGAAAAAAATTACCTTTGGGACTTCTGAAGGTTAGCTTTGTAAACGATTCTTCTTTTTCTCACCAGGAGCAATTGATCTTCTACTCTACCTTGGTGCGTAAGAGTAACACTCAACACAGCTACAGTTTTATTTTCAGATAAAGCAACCTTCCCATTCTGAAGTTACTCGTGGCTGGGGTACAGTATAAGCAAGCTAAAACGTATCTTAACTTTTGCACAGGTTTTTTTTTTTTGGGGACTGATTATCCAGATGCATTTCTGACTTGTTTTATGGGAGAAGTCAACTGGCAACTTCTAAGCAACCTGAGAATGAGCACTCAAAACACACATCTGTAACCATCGCAACAGCCCACCAGAGTATTATAATTCTGAGACTGCAGACTGGGGGAGGGAAGCTGACAGAAGAGGGGCCTGCATATCATGGCTGGCCAGAGTTATGCGAGCCTGCAAACATAACGCCGCCACTAAATGTGTGCACTTCACAATGGGAGGCAGCTGAAAAGAAAACCTCAGCTGCACTCAGCAAATCCTTTAGAATCTGCAAAAATTAAAAAAAAAATAGCCAAGGTCTGCACCAGAGCAAGCTCTTTTTTTCCCCCCTTCCAAAATAAATAAATGAAGCCCCACCCCTTTCCTAAAGCTCCAAAATATCTAACACTGCTTACAACTCTTCTGCTCAAGGAAGGAAAGTTTCTCCCTGATTGAAAAATAATTGGATGAAATGCCAATCGTGGAACATCACGGACCGGGATTCTAAACTCTTGAGGTTGCTAATTTCACAGTTTTTGCTGATAAAATTTTGCTCTGGGAGTCACGGAGTCTTCTTAGGAGAGATCGTTATGAGTTCTGTGCTATTTGGAGTCCAGCTACCAGATTTTATTAAAAGGATCAGGTTTTTTGAACAGCCGCTCCCTTCATTAGATGCCACCACAGACCAACATTTCTTTCCACCATAGGCTAACAATGATCGCCAACATGTTCGTCAATGTCCGATGATGGATATTGCACAACAAGAAGAAGAAACTAATAAAGT
The DNA here is from genome assembly GCF_059756535.1 of Pantherophis guttatus. Classification (NCBI taxonomy): domain Eukaryota; kingdom Metazoa; phylum Chordata; class Lepidosauria; order Squamata; family Colubridae; genus Pantherophis; species Pantherophis guttatus. The sequence goes on from NC_142071.1 coordinate 1,209,054, forward strand.
TCTCCTCCTACAGTATTAAGAATCTGAATGTCTTCTCTTCAACATGACAAAACAACTAGACAATTTCTTCCCCTGTACCATCACTCCGCTGAACACCTAATTCCCACAGCACTGTCTTAGGCCTATAAATATTTACCCATGAAGTAGGCTCTATTGCTATTATCCTTCTCACTTTTCTCATCTTTATTACTTTCTCCTATCGGTATCTTATGATCATCACTTGTGGTTATGGTGTATGTTTAATGATTGTAGCTATGATTTGTGATCTGTGACTTATCACTTTGTTGTTTGTATGTACACTGAGAGCTTATGCACTGGAGACAAATTCCTTGTGTCCAATCACACTTGGCCAATAAAGAATATTCTATTCTATTCTATTCTATTCTATTCTATTCTATTCTATTCTATTCTATTCTATTCTATTCTATTCTATTCTATTCTATTCTATTCTATTCTATTCTATTCTATTCTATTCTACTCTACTCTACTCTACTCTACTGTACTCTACTCTACCCTACCCTACCCTACCCTACCCTACCCTACCCTACCCTTATCTTACTCTACTCTACCCTACCTTACCCTACTCTACTCAAGTTTCTATTCTATTCTATTCTTTCTACCTTACCCTACCCTTATTCTACTCTACCCTACCCTACCCTACCCTACTCTACTCAAGTTTCCATAATTACCTGCAGTAGCAGATAGAGTATTTTTTTTTTCATATTGGAAGGTAGACAATCACACCCAAAAGGAGCCTCTCTCTCATCTGCTCATGGTTTGGGGCTTCTCTTGTGAAAACAAATCTTGCCCCAGCACATTCCTTCCTGGGTTATTCTGAGGCAATTGTGTTTTCCTCCTGGTGCACATGATATCAATTTCTTTTGCAATTCCTACAGCAAGGAAATTGCCTCCTAAGAAGAACACTGTGTATCCTTCCTCATCTGGGAGATTGATGAATTTGCAAAATTGAAGAGAAATTTGGATGCAGGAAGAATGAAAAGATGAACTCTGTACCACCAATGCTTATACCATAGCTTGACTTGTCGTGGTATGTGCAAAAAACATCAGGGATTCTTTTCTTGTTTATCTAAGCCACAAGAATATTTCTTCCTTCTCTTTTCTTTCTTTACGAACCCTTAAAGAACTGCGTGTCCTCACGTTCCCAGAACCTTTTTCCTTAAATGAAAGAATAGACTATGTCATAGACAAGCAGAACTACTGAAAAAGTTGAACAAGAAGCCAACGAAATAAATTTCTTGCCATTCCTGTTTTTCCACTTAAGCGCTCCAAAATCGTATTTTGTTTTTTAACTGAATCCTGTAAAATATTCTGGGCCTCATCTACCGAGGAGGAAAGTTTTCAAACAAAACAACTGAAACAAACAAACAACTTTCATAGTTAAGTGCCAGGTTTCAGAGCTCCCTTTTGTTTCCATTGTGGATCTGTAAAGCAAGAGCCTTGGTAGTACAGTGGTCTAAGGCACCCTGTTATTAAGCTGGTTATTAAGACCAGCTGCCTGCAATTACTGCAGGTTCGAATCTTGCCAAGGCTCAAGGTTGACTCAGCCTTCCATCCTTTCTAAGGTGGGTGAAATGAGGACCCAGTTTGTGGGGGCAATAAGCTGACTTTGTATAAATATACAAAAAGGATGAAGGCTATTGCTGAGCACATTGTAAGCCGCCCTGAGTCTTCAGAGAAGGGCGGCATATAAATCAAATAAAATAAATAAAATAAATAAATAAATAAATAAGAAGGAATGAAGAAGTCTTTGCAACATTGGAAAACATGGCAAAGTATTGCCATGTCTTTTAGAGTTGGAGAGATAGTTGGCCTTTGTGAAATCCCCAAGGAATAGATTATACTTTTTCCCCCCCTTTAGGCATATCAAATATTTTTAGATTAGTTTCTTCTTAAAATTTCATCCACTTTGGCATATCTGGTTGTGAGAGGTTGGCTCTGTGGTCCTTCTGAACACCAAGCAGGTAGAGGTGTTGCACTACGGTTCCCATCATCCTCAGCCTGCAGGGCCAGGGAGATTAAGAGGTATAAGCATGAAATCATAGCTAGACAAAAATAGTTGCTGGTGTGTTTTTCCCAGCCTTGAAACTCTCTGGCTAGTCTCATTCATCATCGATCTCATTTATCACTGTCGTGACTCAAGACCTCATGTTTCCACTTTCTGAGAATATTTCATAAGACGGCTGTGGTCTCCTCCGTGTTTCATCCGATCTTCTTTTGTTGTCTGGCGCTCCTGGGGGGGGGACCCCCGTTCAGCTAAGGGGTGTGTGTGTAGGGTTGATATTTTGCTCAGCGAAATGGTGTTTTGCTTCATCGCAGGCACGAGACAGTTTTCCTTCTTCATCATTCCCGGCACACAAACAAAGCATTCGTTTACATAATTTTCCTCTGACTTCTTCCTGGAAATGGTCGGTTGCGAAACAAATGTTGAAACTGGGAATCCAGATAGGGAGAAATGGGGATGGCGGTGGGCCCATGTTGTGGGCATGTTAGGAAGACAGACGAACAAGCTCTCTTGAGCATGCCAAGAGGTAACCAGGCTTATCAGTCTTTGGAGAGGGGTGGCATATAAATTTAATTAATTAATTAATTAAAATTCTCAAAAAAGGCCATGTGGAAAAAAGAAAAATAAGGACCCCAAGAAGCCAAATGGAAGACAGTGATGGCCATCACAGTTAATCCATTTTTTTTTTACTACCGGTTCTGTGGGTGTGGATTGGTGGGCATGGTGTGGCTTGGTAGGCATGGCAGGGGAAGGATACTGCAAAATCCCCATTCCCACCCCACTCCTGGGGCCAGCCAGAGGTGGTATTTGCCGGTTCTCCGAACTGCTCAAAATTTCCGCTACCGGTTCTCCAGAACCTGTCAGAACCTGCTGGATTTCACCCCTGCACCACCAGCCCTCAAAAAACTTCTGAAGACCTCAGTAGCTGTCCCAGGGCCCATTTTGCAGAAGCAAACTGGTGAGGTTCCCAAAGAAGAATTCACAGCAATCTCGGCCTTGTTGCTGAATCGCAGAGCAAGAGTATCCAGAGTCGTGAAGGAGTCGAACAAGACAAGATGGCTCCAGAACCACATGCATCGTGCATGTTAAAAAGGGGTGGGATTTTGCTTGCATCATTACAACCGACATCATGACTTTTTTTGACCCACAAACCTGTCTGAAAACTCCTTCAAAAGGAGGCCAATGGACCCCCTTCCAGACTCTCGTCTCCTTAGCCAGCTCACTCCAAGGAGCCAACATCCACCTCACGTCCATTGATGCCTCAACATGCAACTAGATCCCAACACTCCAATTAAAATACAATTTTGTTTTTTAAGGACAACAACATGTCATAGGACAAGTTGATTCGAGCCCTCGGTATATTAAAAGAAGGAAGGTTCCTGACTGCTTCAAAACAAAAGACTGAATTGCATCACCTTCCTAGTTCCACAAAGGTCTTAAAACAATTCTTGGAAAGAGATCAGATTGGAAGGTAGGGCTTCCCTTGGCCACCTGCCAGGTCAGAGTTAATTAAAAATCATCTTTAAGAAAAAAAATCTGGCAGTATAAGAAGGATCTGTATCGTTCTCCTTTGTCTTAGGCCAAACTTGCCTGAGGAATTCTGAGAGTCCATCAGTCTTAAAGCTGGCAAGTTTGGAAACTGCTATCTTAGGTGAAGAGGGGGAGGGGATCCTGGCTATCTAACCTGGTTGCAATCCTGGTTCTCCTTCTGTTGCACAAAACTTTAGGGCAAGGAGGCATCGTCTCCGATGGCCACAGACACCTTGGGATTCTTCAAAGGCCTGCTGGGTGCTGCGTGATTTAAAAAGGATGGGAGAATCCAGCAACTATTTCAGTGGAAATGAAATGAAATTAACTAAATATAGAGCATATTGCCAAGCAAGCCCTGTTCAACTTAGATTGATTTAAAAAAAAAAAAAATCAAAGCAGAGTCGGACTTGATTAGCTGGGTTTTTCTTTCTTTCTTTCTCTTTCTTTCTTTCTTTCTTTCTTTCTTTCTTTCTTTCTTTCTTTCTTTCTTTCTTTCTTTCTTTCTTTCTTTCTTTCTCTCTCTCTCTCTCTCTCTCTCTCTCTCTCCTTCCTTTATTCCTATTTCTTTCTTTTTTCTTTCTCTTTCTTTTTCTTTCGTTCTTTCTTTTTTTTTAAATTTGATTTATATGCCGCCCTTCTCTGGAGACTCAGGGAGGCTTACAATGCGTTAAGCAATAGCCTTCATACTTTTGTATGTTTATACAAAGTCAGCTTATTGTCCCCACAAACTGGATCCTCAGTTTACCTACCTTAGAAAGGATGGAAGGCTGAGTCAACCTTGAGCCTGGGGAGATTCGAACTTGCAGTAATTGCAGGCAGCTGTGTTAATAACAGGGTGCTTAGACCACTGTACTATCAAGGGTCTTTTTCTCTCCTTCCTTCCTTTTTTCTTTCTTTCTTTCTTTTTCTTTTTTCTTTCTTTCTCTCTCCTTTCTTTCTTTCTCTCTCTCTCTCTCTCTCTCTCTCTCTCTCTCTCTCTCTCTCTCTCTCTCTCTCTCTCTCTCTCCTTCCATTCCTCCCTCCCTCCCTAACTAATTTATTGGTCAATTTTTAACTTTACACCCCTGTCTTTATTTTGTACAACTCAGAGGAGTTTATATAATGCTCTTCTCTCTTATTTTCCCCACCGCAACATCTCTGTGAAGTGGTTTGCACTGAGATAGTTACCGACTCAAAGTCACCCATTGGCTCTGATGCTTGAGGGAAAACTAGGATGATGGGAAACCACTAAAAATCCCACAATGGGAAGGTTTTTTTTTTAAAAAAAAAAAAATCCTGGAAGAAGGACACGGCAATCCCTGCCGTTGTCAAGAAGAGATGAAGGTGTCCCTATGGCCATCTGGAGGGAATTTTCCATCAAGCCGCCATCGATGGCGGTGTTTTTGCCAGGAGAGCCCCTGGGGGAGGGCCAAGAGCCACGATGGTGGGCGGGATGCTGCAAAGCCCCGCCCTTTTGTACCCGCAAGCCAAGTTGATGGATGCACAAAGGGGCAGTTCTTCAACAGCATGGGTGTGGCTCCTGCGCTTAGCTATTCTTGGATGATCCCGAACAAGCCAAGCCAAGATGAGTTGGGCAAGATTAGGACTTGGGAAGCTGACAACCAGGAAATTGCAAAGCTGTAGGCTAGTTTGGCAAGTGAAAAGGAAAAGAAATCCAGAAAACAAAAATAAAAAAAACCTTTAACTGCCAGGAGAACTTGCAGGAAGTGCTCAGGAAGCCCTCCAGGGCAGGAGCAAAATCCGGCAGGTTCTGACAGGTTCTGGAGAACTGGTAGCGGAAATTTTGAGTAGTTCGGAGAACCGGCAAATACCACCTCTGGCTGGCCCCAGAATGGAATGGGAATGGAGATTTTGCAATATCCTTCCCCCAGGAGTGGGGAGGGAATGGGGATTTTGCAGTACCCTTCCCCTGCCACGCCCACCAAGTCACACCACGCCCACCAAGCCACGCCTACAGAACCGGTAGTAAAAAAATTTGGGTTTCACCACTGCTCCAGGGCCTTCCGTCGAAGGAGAGGTTGAACGTTTTTGCATCTTCCCCATTTAGATAAACTCCTTAGCTAAAGAAACCATGGCATTAAGCTGGCAAGATCTGAAGGATGAATTCTTGGAGAAGCCGTAGGATACGACTCATTGCTCTGCCTATGGGAGGTGCATTGAAAAGACAGAAATTATGGAAGCCGTCTCATAGAGAATATTGTGAATATTTTAACAGCGGCTAGAATTGCATTTGCAAAAAATTGGAAAGGAGACAAGCGAATTACTGATGAAGAAATTATTAAGAAAATGTTGGATTGTGCTGAAATGAGTAGATTGACACTTGAAATAAGAGAACAGGAAGAGAAACTATATTGTTTGATATGGGAGCTATTTTATCAATGGGTAGATAATAAAGCATGGGAATTAAATATTATATACGAAAGGAAATTTGATAAAACGTTTAAATATTTGTTTTCTGCTAGAGGAAAGAACATTTGTCATATAATGAGATTGTGAAAATTCTTTGAGAGCATGAAATGATTTTAACCGATCGAAACACTGTCTGTGATTGTTTGGAAGGATGATGTTTTTTATGTTGTTTTTGTTTAAAAAATGAAAAACTTTTTGCAAAAAAAAAAAAAGGAAGAAATTATGGAAGCCGTCTCAGGAAAATAAAGGAGTCTCCACAGCTCAAGATGGTGGCCCCCTTATGAACTGTCTGGAGCCTGCAAGGGATCCCTGAAGCAGCAGGTGGACAACAGCCTCAGGAGACAAAGCATCCAGGTGAGGCACAGGTGGACAGCCGAAAGTGTCATCACTTTCTGAGGAACCTCAGCAACCTCAGGGACATAGCCACGATGCAACGTGGATGGAAAAGGGGTGTGGTTTATTTTCAAAACTCTCACACGAATCCTCCTTTTAAAGGTTTCCATTATAGCTTCTGTGTGTTTCTGACTCTCGTGTCATGGTCAAAGGAAGAGCCATCCAGATTATCCATGTATTTTTAGGAATTTTTTTCTCTTTGCACCTGAAGGAAATGAAAGCGAGACAGTCTTTCTACTCTGTGAATTCTCTTCTTCTCTTCTCTTCTCTTCTCTTCTCTTCTTCCTTCCTTCCTCTTTCTTTCCTTCCTTCTTCCTTCCTTCCTTCCTTCCTCCCTTACTCTTTCTTTCTTTCTTTCTTTCCTTTCTTTCCTTCTTTCCTTCTTTCCTTCTTTCCTTCTTTCCTTCCTTCTTTCTTTCTTTCTTTCTTTCTTTCTTTCTTTCTTTCTTTCTTTCTTTCTTTCTTCTTTTTCCCTTCCCTTCCCTTCCCTTCCTTTCCTTTCCTTTTTCCTTTCCTTCTTTCCTTTCCTCCTTTCCTTTCCTTTCCTTTCCTTCCCTTTCCCCCTTCCCTTCCCTTCCCTTCCCTTCCCTTCCCTTCCCTTCCCTTCCCTTCCCTCCCCTCCCCTCCCCTCCCCTCCCCTCCCTTCCCTCCTTTCCTTTCCTTTCCTTTCCTTTCCTTTCCTTTCCTTTCCTTTCCTTTCCTTTCCTTTCCTTTCCTTTCCTTTCTCATAGTTGATCTGGTGCAGGAGGTACCTGTAGGAGGACAGGGCTTTGAATGGCTGAATTTCCTCTGCTTCCTTGTTCGGCAGCTTTCAGTCCAAGAGAATTGCCAGAGGCCTCCAAAGAATACCTTGGAAATCTTCACACTCTCCAGAAATGTTTGCTTATTCTGGCCCCAAAAAGTTTCTGACTCTCATTAAAGAGAGAGAGAGGAGAGAATATTCCTTCCAAGAAAAGTCCCTTTAAAAAAAAAAATGGAACCCATTTTGTGGGGAGGCAAGAACGCCGAGAGAACGAGCGACTGGTGCCTTCCCTCCGCCCCACGCCAGACCAAATCGCCTGCTGGAAAGGGCATCAAATGAAGAATGAGTGTTTGGCTAATGCTCTAATGAAAACCATGTCCCAAATCATGCTGAAGCAGCCCAGTTTGCGTAGCAGCAGCACCGAATGGCCTCCGGATGCCAAAGTTACTGACGAAGCTGCTTGCTGGGTAGGCGGGGAAGGAGGAGACGGAGAAGCAGAAAAAGAGAGAGGGCTGTCTTATGGAGTTTGCTTCTTCTGTGGACGGCAAAGGTTGTTGGGAGAAGAACGACATTTCTGGACCCTTTTGCCTTCACCGAGTGTTTGATCCAGAGGTGGGGAACGTTGGCCCTTTTACAGCCTGTGGACTTCGACTCCCAGAATTCCTGAGCCGGCCAGAATTCTGGGAGTGGTATATGGGCTATCGTTCCCCACGCCTGGTTTACGTGGACGGCCTCGCTTCGGCTCTGCCTCCAGCCAAAGTATGATTGCAAATAAAGTCCATGAAGAAATGAGACATTTTCCTGGCTGAAAATGGAATAAAAAAAGAGATTCACATCAAGCCAGGCCATTCCAGATGCACCAGGACGGCTGGGGAATTCTGGGAGTTGAAGTCCACGCATCTTAAATTTGCCAAGTTTGAAAACCATAGAAGTAGGCTTGCTGGACTCGGTGTTCAACATACCCTCCTGATCACCACCACACTGGCTGGGGATGATGGGAGTTGTTCACTACCCCCAAGAAGAGTAAGTTGAGGCTTCTAGCTCAGGCATGGCTGCTTCTGGAGACCTTCTCAAGAACTCCTCATCGAGAGGCACTAAAGTGGAGCCAATTATTCTGGAGAGACTGGATCTGATGACCAAAATGGCCGACCATAGCTCCTACGATTGTGGGAAACCAATTCCTGGAGACCATTTCTGATGGATGTTCTCAACCTTTCTCAGGCCTTCAGTTGGATAAACAGTCTAATTTTTACTCCTTTCATGTCCTTTGACATTTCCTCTCTCTTAGATTGTGGCAGGCTTTTATTTTTCAGGATGGTTTCTTCATGCTGGAACTTGTATGGATCATTGATTAACTAGAACAGACAAGTAACCTAAACGTCTTTGCTGTTCTGTTTCTCATCTTCGAAATTTCTGCTGTAACCCAAGTGAAATAAAGCCTGGTGCTTCCAAGGAACTGTGTCTCAAGTAGCAATTTCTCTCCCCCATCTTTCCTTTCCTAGGTGGGTTACACCACGGGTGGGTTCTACTTTACTACCGGTTCACAGCGGGGTCACACGCGCTCTTCTGCGCAAGCACAGAAGCGTTTTGATGACGTCGGGGTTGGTGGGTGGAGCCTCCCGCCAGTTTTACTACCGGTTCTATAGAACCGGTGCGAACCGGGAGCAACTCACCACTGGACTACACACTCCAGCTGTCCCAAGTGCCAGCACTCACCCATCACGCTACTTCAGTCTTCTGCTCAAACTGCCACAACGCCCTGATGGAAGCAACCTCATGGGAACGTGGCAGAAAAAAAGGGGTTTGCCAGGACATGTTTGGGCCAGAGTTAGGCACAAGTAGGAAAAAGGCCACCGTTCGCTTCATCTTATTGGCGTTTGGTTGGAAGTCAGGATGAGCGTACTTCAGAAATTGGATGCCAATGTTTCTCTTGGAAGTTATACATCCTGGAACCCAGCCAGGTGTTTTGGGCAGTGTGGTTGCGTAGTTATATAGAAGCAACTACATTTTCTTATTTCCTTTTTGTTTCTTTTCAACAGTTGAGGTTTCTGCTGGGTTCCCACAAATCTTTCTATTTCTCCAGCTGTTTGGGGCAAAGGGGGTGTTATTTTCCCGAGAGGAAACTTTGCAGAATTGGAAGAATCCTTCAAAAGGTGGACTGCTATCGGTTTCAAAATCTTCCGAGGTTCCAAACGGGAAAATATTTAGCACGAGTTCTGGGAGGCTGGTTTTAGCTATCCTCAATGTTAGCCCTCTTGGCGTTCTCCAGATGTGTAGGACCTTCATTTCCCATCATCCTTTGCCAGAAAATAAAACTAACTTGGGGAAGCCTGCTTCCGATTAAGGGGAGCTCTGATCAATAACATTCAGCATGTGAAGTCTTGATAGAAAGATCCATAAAATTGAAAAATACTTTTTGATTGCTGGCTGAGCAGCATCTTTCTTCATGGTGAACAGCACCTTTTGATCTCCAGATACAAAGGGGCTTTTGAACTTTCTTTGACTTCCCATCCGTCTTTTGAAACCGTACTGTGCGTAAATCTGCCTTTCGGATTCTCTGCTCTCCAATATGGCAGATGGAACTTCTAAAATAGAGACATTTGCTCCTGCCTTAATAAATGGTTTTATACTCAAGGTGTCAGGGTTCCAAGGAACACCCCCAACTAAAGAAAACTCCGAGGCTTGAGTTTCCTCAAAGTTCCATTTTATTAGAGATGTCCTATTGGCACATCTGGGAAAACCCTAATCTGAAAGCTTCCAGGTTTTCCCCACCCAAAGGAAAGACCAAGTCCCTGCCCAACACCCACAAATCCATCACATGGTCCAATCAAAGCACCGTCCCAACTGGAGATGCCTCCCAGTTCCAGCCTTCCAGGTGCAGGGCAAGATGTCCTTGACTCTCTGAGAAAGGAATGTTATTTTGACTAAATATCACCCGTGCTCCATACAATCCCCCCTCCCAGTTTCCCACAGTAGTAGTAAATGTGGCAGGCCTAAAGATCCATCAGAAAAGATGGCTTCCAGGCCTGACACAAGGTTTCTCCACACCAGGAACTCCCCCACTACCAACAACTGGGGAGAATGGAGGCTTAAAAGAATTCAAGTGGTTTGGGGGTCTCTGCATCTTTGCATTTATTTATTTTATTTATTAGTCATATTTCTATGCCGCCCACTCTCTGAGGACTCTGGGCGGCTTACACCAAAGACAGTATACTAAATAGCATATTTCCCCCAACAATCTGGGTCCTCATTTTACCCACCTCGGAAGGATGGAAGGCTGAGTCAACCTTGAGCCGGTGAGATTTGATCCGCTGATCTGCTGAACTAGCAGTCAGCTGAAGTAGCTGCAGTACTGCACTCTAACCATTGCGCCACCTCAGCATTGTCCACTGTCAACTCTAGCACTGCATTCCATCCATTGGAAAGCTAGAACTTTTCAGGGAGAAAGTTAGATTTACAGGAGGAAAACCTCTGGAAGCTGTTCTCCTTGGCATCCATTGTCCCTACTGCCTGCCTCACAGAAAGGCACCACAGAATCCTAGGGCTGGAAGGGACCTCAGAGGTCTTCTAGTCCAACCCCCTGCCCAGGCAGGAAACCCTACACCACTTCAGACAAATGGTTATCCAACATCTTCTTAAAAACTTCCAGTGTTGGAGCATTCACAACTTCTGGAGGCAAGTTGTTCCACTGATTCATTGCTCTCACGGCCAGGAAATTTATCCTTACTTCTAGGTTGGATCTCTCTTGAATGATCTTCCACCTGTTACTTCTTGCCCTGCCCTCAGGTGCTCCGGAGAGTAGATTTACCCCCTCTTTTCTGGGACAGCCCTCAAGTACCACACAAACTCTTTGGAAGCCAGGTAGAAAGAGTCTCACATAAACTCAGAAATGAGTTTGTGGGAATTTTGTTCTCTAGACAAAAAATAAAAATGAAGGAAGAAAAATGTTGTGCAACGTCCTGATGTTGGAATGGTTGTGGGAATGGAGTGGGTTTCAGGAGAAGGAGGAAGAAGATCGAGGAGGAGGAGGAAGAAGAGGCGATATTTTCTGAGATAAAGCATAAAGCAGAATTGTGGCACAAAACTGTTGGGCTAGTTATGATTTGAGTAAAGTTGTGTGAGAGCAATGCGAGATTTAGCACAACAGGGCTGGGAAAAAGTTCTTACATTTGGAAGAATCTCTTCTAAAACAAGAGTTTCCTCTCTTAATGTTTCCCTTTTATTTTTAATTCAAAAATATTCATGTTGGCCTCTTGGCCTCTTTGATCTACCTAGAGTTGCTGTTTTTGCCTTTGTTTTTTTTCCCCCCCCTTCTTCTTCGTTGTGGCCTTTTTGTGGCTTCTCTATCCATTTCCACACTTCAGCAAAATCGCTCCTTTTTTCCCACAAGGATGGCAGTTTTCATGGGTAAATGTCACCACCGGAAAAACTTCCTTTGGGATCTGGTTTTCCCTGAGTGTTACTCAAGGTTCAAATTTGGCTTGTTTCAGTGCTCCTCTGAGATCGGAGCTGATCCCCAGGGGTTTCACGGGCATTCCAGTGGCCGTTTTCGATTCATCGATTTCCAAGTAGCATGTGAAACTTCTTTACATTAGCTACTATAGTTCTTGCCTGTTATATGAGCTACGACTGTAAAATGGAGTCAGGTGCTGAGCCACATGGTGGTCTGTACCCCTACATGCCTTCCCATCACTCACTTTTAATGCTCAGTCTCCCCGCAGGAGAACCCCTGAGTTCTTTGCATTCTTTTGTCCCATCCAGATCTGGAACTAGATAGAATATGAGCACCGACAGAGAACAGCAACAGAAAATTATGGATTAACAGATTAACAGAGTTGGAAGGGACCTTGTAGGTCATCTAGTCCGACCCCCCATCCAAGCAGGAGACCCTACACCATTCTTGACAGATGGCAGTCCAATCTCTTCTTGAAAGCCTCCAGTGATGAAGCTCCCACAACTTCTGAAGGCAACTTCTGTTCCACTGGTTGATTGCTCTCTGGAAATTCCTCCTTATTTCCAGGTTGAATCTCTCCTTGCTCAGTTTCCATCCATTGTTCCTTCTCTGGCCTTCAGGTGCTTTGGAAAATAGCTTGAACCCCTCCTCTCTGTGGAAGCCCCTCAAATATTGGAAGACTGCTATCCTGTCTCCCCTGGTCCTTCTCTTCACTAGCCATGCCCAGTTCCTGAAACCATTCATAGTATGTTTTAGCCTCCAGTCCCTTCATCATCTTGGTTGCTCTTCGCTGCACTCTTTCTAGAGTCTCAACATCTTTTTTATAGTGTGGTGACCAAAACTGGATGCAGTACCAATTGATGCTCAGCTTCCTCTCATAGGCATTGTTTGCAAGCAGGATGATGTCCTCGTTGCTGGATTCCTGCAATGCCCTCCACGAGGTGTTATCTTTGGAGCATGCTGGAAGCTGTAAAACATGGTGGTAACCATGGAGGGACTGGGAAAAGAATGGGAAGGAGAGATGATCTAAGCCTTCAAGAGACGAAGGATGGAAGGAGATTCTGCAGGCTGCCTGATCTTATAAATTGCAACTCAGCTCATATGGAGAAAAATCCACGAAGAAGCATTTCAAGCCATTCAAAGGTCTCCACCTTCATGATCTCAGTATAAATGAGGGACGGACACTCCTTGAGTGGCTTCCAAGATTCTGGTATGTATCAAGACAAGCATTAAAGACACCTCCCTGAAATGGGTGTAGTTCTTGGTCTTGCCAGCTGCAGGAAGCTTCCCCATGACTAGGCCAATCCCACCAGCATAAAATAACACCTAATTGAGAGTAGTTGGCTCTCGTGTCCAATCCAAAGGGTGGTTCTTATCTTTAAGTGTTATGTACACAACATGGGGATGGGCCAGACCATACAGGCCTTCAGAAAGGACATCTGAGAACCTCTCCCTTCTTTGGGATGGCCTCCATGGTGTGAATTCTTTTTCCCATGGAGTTTCACGCAACTCCAACTCTTCTTGTATTTTGAAAGCAAGTTGAAACTTTTTGATTCCATCAAAATCCCATCAAGGGTTGGCTATTTTGCCCAATGTGTAAGAAAATAAAATGGTGAGTGGTGAGACATGACTTCATTGCCCACATAGTCAAGTGACGTACTTATGTAATAAGGTTATGGTACACTTGCTATAAGTGCCACAGCTGTATTCTCAGGGAACTGCTGTGAATGGTTTAAAAACATTTCAGAAGCCAGGGAGTGATGGTCCTGAAACGGCTGTGAATTCACAACTCTCTAGTGTGCTTTTTGCCATCTCTTCTGGTAAGATGGGTGGGTTACTAGGCAACACAGTATCAACAGTAGAGACCTTCAAATTTCTAGGTTCTACCATATCTCAAGATCTAAGATGGACACCTAACATCAAAAACATCATCAAAAAAGCACAACAAAGAACGTTCTTTCTGCGCCAACTCAGGAAGCTCAAACTGCCCAAGGAGCTGCTGATCCAGTTCTACCGAGGAATTAGCGAGTCTGTCATCTGCACCTCCATAACTGTCTGGTTTGGTTCTGCAACCCCACAAGACAGAAACAGACTTCAGAGGATCATTAGAACTGCAGAAAAAAACATGGCTACCAACCTGCCTTCCATTGAGGACCTGTATCCTGCACAAGTCAAAAAGAGGGCTGGGAAAATATCTCCAGACCCCTCACATCCTGGACATCAACTGTCTCAACTCCTACTCTCCAAACAACGCTATAAAGCACTGCACACCAGAACAACAAGACACAAGAACAGTTTTTCCCCGAACGTCATCACTCTGCTAAACAAATAATTCCCTCAACACTGTCAAACTATTCACTAAGTCTGCACTACTATTAATCTTCTCATCGTTCCTATCACCCATCTCCTCCCACTTATGACTGTATGACTCTAACCTTGTTGCTGGTATCCTTACGTTTTATATTGACTGTTTCCTAGTATGATTTGATTGCTTATTTGTACTCTGTGACTATCATTAAGTGTTGTACCTTATGATTCTTGACAAATGTCTCTTTTCTTTTATGTACACCGAGAGCGTATGCACCAAAGACAAATTCCTTGTGTGTCCAATCACACTTGGCCAATAAAGAATTCTATTCTATTCTATTCTATTCTATTCTATTCTATTCTATTCTATTCTATTCTATTCTATTCTATTCTATTCTATTCTATTCTATTCTATTCTATTCTATTCTATTCTATTCTATTCTATTCCAGAACATAGACTTGTCTGGAGCAAGCTGCTTATTTACCATTAGCTATCTTTTTATTCTGCTGTATTTTTGTGCTATTGTCACAGCTGCTGTGGTTATTTTTAGGCCTGGGGAATTCTTGGAGTTGAAGTCCATGCATCTTAAAGTTGCTGAGATTGAGAGACTCCCGTCCCAAACTTTAACTGAACAACTGAATTTGGATGTCAGATTAAAAACAGAGTTTTTTTGGGAATGGCTTGGTGATTCGCATTTCCCTTTTTTCTGTTTCCTTGAACACGTTGAACAAATCAAGCCTTGAGCTTAAGCATTGCAGTAACTGAAGAGTGGTTCAATTCCCTCAAATAAATATGTTGTACGAGTACCTGACTGGTGTTCATTTTATTAACCTGGGTTTAGAAAGCAGCGTGTTGTGTGAATCCAGCCCAATAGTAGCAAAGGGCAAAAAGATACAGAAAAAGAAAAATCTCTCATGTCCTTAAATATCTGTGGAGATTCTCTGTCATCCAGATCATGGTTGTCTCAAAGGTGCTTTTTGAAGAGGCAACTGGACTTTCTGGTTTTTCTTTGAAGACGTTTCGCTTCCCATCCAAGAAGCTTCTTCACTTCAGTTCAGCTGAAGAAGCTTCTTGGATGAGAAGCAAAACGTCTTCAAAGAAAAACCAGAAAGTCCAGTTGTCTCTTCAAAAAGCACCTTTGGGATGTCCATGTCCTTGTTCCCAAGTGCAACAAGGGAGAAGGCAGCTGAGCTTAACACCAACACTTCCATCATCATCAGTTGTCAACAGATGAGCTCCAGAGAGGACCATAGGATGCAGACAGAAAAGTCAAGATGATGTGAGACTGAAGCTCTACCCATTCTTAGGTGCATCTCATGGGGAACACCATAGCCACTTCCATCTTGTCTTTTTTTGACCATACCCTAAAGATAACTCTGGATTCCTATCAACCTTCTTCTCTTGTGTCAAGGACACTTGAATGAACTCGGTCAGGCAAGACCGAGCCACAGCACTCCTTCCTTCCATGAGGATTTTCAGTCAATGCCGCAAACTCCACACAAATGAACAATGCAACACAACCATTATTAGGACTGGAATCATCATCATCATCATCATAACCATCATCATCATCATCACCATCATGTTGGTGATGGTATCAATTTTGCTTTCAGCATCCTTAGGAAATCAGTAAAAGTACATAAAATCATTAGACATGCAGGGTTGATTGGTTGATAGGACAGGAGGACAACTTACTAAGCGTGACTGTCTCGTTGATTCTGAAGCTACAGAGGACTCGATCCACATTCCGGGCATGTCGGAAGCCATTTCCTGTCACCACAACTTGGAAGGATTCTGAAAGTAAAGAGAAATAATTTATTTGAGAAGAGCATTAGAGGTTTTTTTTAAAACACTTGATTGATTAGGTGCTATCAAGTCAATCTTTTTAGTCCTAGTGGCCATCTAGATGTTCTTCATGATTTTAAAATAATTGCTGATTCATTAAAATTATAATTAAATGATAATGCAAGATGAAGGAACCCGGCTCAGGCATTTTATTAATGGATTGTTTGATTTTACTTTTTTGACCTGACTCCCAGCTTTCTACCAACTGGGAAAATCAAGATAACTGTCAACACTCCAAGCTGCATTCACTCCAGTGCTGACATAAGAAGGAGAAGGTGGGGGCATCTGGCAAGAGGACGCTTGACTTTTCACCTACTTATTTTCCCTGGAGATACTATCCCCTAGGAGATGGGTTGGGAGGGGGGAAATTCCTTTGAGCTGAAGTAGTAGATAACAGACTTGGAAGATGGCCAATGAGAAGCAGAGTAGTGGGGAAAGGAAAGGGAGGGTTTGGACCAGGAAGTCAGTGTTGGCTGCAACTGAGTCGGAGTTTCGATTGTTGTGCCTAATAAATGAAAGATTTTGATCAAGGACTATTTGTTTAAAATGCAGTTTATTTGAGACGACACCGAATCTTGACAATAACAACAGAAGAGACTCTATGTAGCTCAGAGTTGGACTGTGGACTCCTTGGTGCTTTCTGAGCTTGGTGGTTCTTTTGCAGATGTTTTGTTGAACATGAAGATGCTAAATGGCCTGGTAATGAAACATCTGCAGGCAAACCAGCAAGCTCAGAGAGCACCAAAAACTCCACAATTAAGCTAAGTCTCGATTTATTTTTGGGAGGGCAGTCATCTTAATTTAGGTCCTGAGAATGTGGCAGAATATATTTGGGCCCAAAGAGATGTTAGAAGAAGACAAATAATTAGCAGAGGCAAACTTGAATAAGGCTCAACAGAAACAGAAGCCCTCACAAATGCTCCCGAAATGTGTAACAGAATCATTTCGGAAAATGATGTAAATGACCTCTTTATACAGTCCATCTGTTTGTAGCTGTTTTCTTCTAGCATCAGAGAAGGGATTTGAGGGGGGAGTTTGAGCAGTAACCAACAACAGAAAGAAAAAAATATATATGGTGATATAGTCTTAGGATACGATTTTATCTCATCATCCTAAAAAAGACAATTAAAACATTTTTTAGGAAGAAATTCATGGAACACTTAATATTTTGTAAAACCTCGGTCCAATATCATGCCTGTGAAGGAATGTCACTGGAAAAAAATTGGTCTGCAGGCGATTGGTTTTAAGGGTTTATTACCCTTAAGAAAGAAATTGAACATTTTTGGGGAATTTGGGAGAAACAACTACACAATGCAGAACTTGTGTGTGTGTGTGTCTGTTTTAGTGCCATTTCAATCATATTTGGTCCGACACTAATTTCGACTGAACTTTTGGCCCCGTGTGCTCAACAGTTGAAAAAAAAAATTTTTTTTTTAAATTTATATGCCGCCCTTCTCCGGAGACTCAGGGCGGCTTACAATGCGCTAAGCAATAGCCTTCATCCTTTTGTATATTTATACAAAGTCAGCTTATTGCCCCCACAAATCGGGTCCTCATTTCACCTACCTTAGAAAGGATGGAAGGCTGAGTCAACCTGGAGCCTGGTGAGATTTGAACTTGCAGTAATTGCAGGCAGCTGGTCTTAATAACTTGATAACAGGGTGCTTTAGACCACTGTACTACCAAATTTGAAGTCCGTACATTTGAAAGTTGCTGGGACTGAGAAACATGGATCCAAAATCATGTTTTCTGGTCCAAGGAGCATCTGCCTTTCAATCGGGGAGGGGGGGGGAAAGCCCAGCCAAAAGGAAGCCCAGAAGCCTCTAAATGCCCTTAATGATCAGTGGGATAAAAGGGATCAGAGCCGCACCTTTTGAGCTGCTGCTGTAGGGAAAAAAGCCTCGGAAAGTCAGAAGCAGCACTTCTGCCCTGCAGTCAGCAAATTCTGTCTGTGCAAGAGTGCTTAAAACGAAAGGGATGATCGGGGAGCAAGGAAGGATGACTTCCAATGCTTTGAAGCCGAGTGACCCCGCTTTCTGCTGAATCAACATTATCTCTGATGCTCAAGAGCCATCGCCCACTCGCTGTCTCTCTAAATCCATGCCTTGGGGGCAGGAAGGGGGGGGGCACGTCTCCTGCACTGTAGCTGCACAAAGCATACGAGTTGACTCAGGAATCTAGGCTCTGCTCCAAGACTCTGGTTGCTTTTCTTTCCAAGAGGCAGCTGGACATTCTGGTTTTTCTTTGAAGACGTTTCACTTCTCACCATCGGTGAAATCCACTTATCTTCGCTACCGGTTCGGGAACAGGAGCACACGGAAGTGTGCGTACGCTATGCGCAGAGCCTTCTGTGCATGTGCAGAGGGTCAAAAACAGGTTGTAATGATGTCCCGGTGGGTGGACAGAGCCTCCCGCGACCGGCGCTACCGGTTCGTGCGAGCCGGATACATCCGGCTGGATTTCACCACTGCTTCTCACGCAAGAAGCTTTTTTTAAAAAAAATTTTTTTATTGAAAATTATTTAAAAAATACAGAAAAAAAAGTATAACAATATGGATAGAATTGCAGAGAGTAATATAATACATATAGAGTTTTAAAGTATCAATTTTCGCCTAGAGAAAGTATAAACCTCCATTAAGCCAACTCATCAAAAGAAAGAAAAGTTTATGCAGAAGCTTCTTCAGCTCTGGCTGGATGGTGGAGGATGGAAGGTTTTATACTCCTTGCAGACAGTTGGTCATTTGCATCCTTTTTGGAAAGCCATTGAGGCCACCTGGACATTTATCTGTGTCGTCAGGGTCACCTGAGTGGTGCAAATGGGTGTGGAGTCTTCTTGGCACTGCTGAAAGGAGGACTGTCTTGTAGACTGGAGATAGATGATGTCATATCCCTCTCTCCCCTCTGTTGAGAGAGGGCTGTTCAATTTGGACATGGATGGCCTCTTTGGCCCATTCCCCATCATGAAAAAGCTTCTTGGATGAGAAGTGAAACGTCTTCAAAGAAAAACCAGAAAGACCAGTTGCTTCTTGAAAAAGCACCTTTGGGACAACCAAGACCTGGAGGACGGAGAACCTCCATAGACAATTCATCCCAAAGATTCAGCTGCACAGCATCCTAAGACATTCCCTGATGAGCTCATTCAGGGAAGCGTGTAGCCAGGTAGAAGATACAAACACCCATCCTTTGCAGAGAAGAGGAATAATCCCCATCGTGTTATTTCAGATTTCATAGATAAATAGGGGTTTATCAAGACAGCTGATTAGCGAAACAGGAGTGAAGGCATCAAGGACCAGGACATCTCAATCAATGGGAGGTTTGGTAGCATTCTTGACTGTGTGCACAACTGTGCAGCAAGACCAAAGAGTCTGCTTCATCCTCCTTTCTCAGGTGACTTTCTTTCATTGGACCATCCTATCTCTAGAGTCAACAGCCTCTCTGGCTTCCCAACTGAGTCCCAAGGAGGACCTCGGAAGAGGACTTCTGTCAGATGCAGAAGATCACATGAAGGTTCAATTAAACTGATTTACTGCTATAGCCTATGCACGAGAACCTTCTTAACTAATGGTGAGCTCCTGGTTAGTTAGATAAGGGTCAACAGAATTCAAGAGGGGAGTTGGATTTACCCTGTTTCCCCCAAAATAAGATGTCCCCTGATAATAAGCCCAATCGGGCTTTTGAGCACATGGCAATAAGACCAAGCGCTTATTTCAGGGTTCAAAAAAAAATATAAGACTGGGTCTTATTTTCAGGGAAACATGGTCTCTCTCTCTCTCTCTCTCTCTCTCACTCTCTCTCTTATCAATCTCTCTCCCTCCCCCCTCTCTTATCAATCTCTCTCTCTCTCTCATCTATCTATCATCTATCTATCTATCATCTACCCTGTTTCCCCCAAATAAGACATCCCCTGATAATAAGCCCAACCGGGCTTTTGAGCACATGGCAATAAGGCCAAGCGCTTATTTCAGGGTTCAAAAAAAATATAAGACTGGGTCTTATTTTTGGGGAAACATGGTAGCTTGCTTGTGGCTATGTAGGGTTGATCCCTCTTTTCGCTCCACTGCTCAGGTTCTGCCACTCTTCCCACCAAGTTCTTTATGGGGCTGTTTCAGTTCAGCCCAGGAGCACCACCAAGGGGAAGTCCCACCTGGGAAGAATGATCAAAGAATTTCTTTTTCCTGAAAAAAGTTTAGAGAACTCATCCGCCCAATTTCTCTACCCCAAAAATCAGTGGAGAAAAAGCCACTCGTGCCCAGCTTCAAAGCCTGCCATACTTGTCTGAGCAAGAGGGAAGAAGAAGAAAAGGCCTCAAGTGTAGGATCTCCAAAACTCAATATCCCAAGGATTAAATGTTCCCCAGAAGGCCCATTTTTGCCTTGACGTTCTGGAAGGGGTTTAATAGTTTTCCCAAAGAAAATCATCTGGAGCAGGAAGTATTTTGTGGTGTTTTTCCAGACACAGAGCCATGGTGGGAGGGTGGGGAGGGGAGGGGAGGGGATGGAACTTTCCAGCCTGTTTTGGGGGTAAAGGTGGAAATGAGTGCAGAAAGAAAGAAAGAAAGAAAGAAAGAAAGAAAGAAAGAAAGAAAGAAAGAAAGAAAGAAAGAAAGAAAGAAAGAAAGAAAGAAAGAAAGAAAGAAATGCAGTTGGTACTGCTGAAAATCAGCATTTTTGCCACTAAATTTTGGCTGCATAATATGAGGATAGGTCCATAATCACAATTATGTGGAGTTGGAAAGGTTCTATAGCGGAAGAGCAAGCTGAGGTGGAAGGCAGAGTTAAATGTGTCACAAGTTTGGAGTTATTGTGTTGCCACAAGAGATCCAAGTTCAGCCCCCCACCATGAATTCCATTGACCCTTATCCAGTGCCAATTTACTTTTGACCATAAGGTGGATATTTAGTGCCTTGTTCAAATCCTCCAGCCCAATACTTGAGATCTATGAACTACAGTTTGCCTAGAGGGGTTTTTTTTTTGGACATTATTTGCAGTAAATTAAAAAGAATTCCCTTTTGACCTCCAGCAGTATATCTCTAAATGCAACAAAGAGTATCTTTTCCACTTAAACTCAGCAGTCGAAATAATGATAATAGTAGCTTAACTGTTGCAAAATGCTCACCCAGACTGACTACAAACAACAGCACGACAAAAGTAGCAACAAACGGTGCATTGGAATACCTGCAAGAAGTACCAATTGCCTGCAAGCAGGAAACTGGTGGGACCACTAAATAGATAAAGCAGTAGAAAATACAGAAGCTTAAAGTGATGTGGGTTTTTCGAATTCATCCAGTCAGCACCTGTCACAAAACACCCCACACTTAAGAACTGTTGATAAGAAAGATAGTGAATGTTGCAGTACCTGGAGATAGCAGAATAGAAGAGAAAGAACTGGAGGAAATCACGAAATACAAAGACCTGTAAATAGAAGTAGAACAACTGTGGTAAAAGAAAGCCATTGTCGTAGGCACCTTGGGGGCAATCCGAAAACAACCGGAGCACCACTTGAATACCATTGGTGTTGACAGAATCACCATCAGTCAATTGCAAAAGGCAGCTTTATTAGAAACAGCTTACATCCTGCAACCATGCTGCAACTTGAACTCCATCCAATGTTCTGTCCCCGTCCCATACACGCACCCCCACAGACGGCCCGGAGTTAATAAGCCACACGACAAAACTCTTTGAAGATAAAGCTGGCAGCAACCCAGTGGCTAGCTGCCAATTCAGACTTTACTCACACAAAACAAAGATTAGACTGCAAGCATTCC
The DNA here is from genome assembly GCF_059756535.1 of Pantherophis guttatus. Classification (NCBI taxonomy): domain Eukaryota; kingdom Metazoa; phylum Chordata; class Lepidosauria; order Squamata; family Colubridae; genus Pantherophis; species Pantherophis guttatus. Next base: position 1,230,521 of record NC_142071.1, read on the forward strand.
GATAAAACAGGCAGAGTTTCAACAATACAAGGATTAATCCAAATGCAGTCCGATAAAGCAGGCAGAAGTCCAGTAACGCAGAGATCATGGATTATTTCCAGTTTTTGCTCGTTACAAACTGAACCGGCCACCACACGCACATTTATACCCTGTGGGGTGTGGTCCAGTGACTCAGCTAATCTCTGGCACACCTTCCCCTCTGCTGCGCACGCTTCTCCCTGCGCCTCTGCTGAGGGTCCAGCCAGCACTTATCTTCTTCGTCGCTGTCCACCTGTGGCTGCGGGGACGTGCTTGGCTCTGAGCCTATCTTTTGGCCTTTGGTGTCCTCCGGAGGCATTGCCAGAGAGGAGGGTCCTGGAGAGGGAGGCCTTGCCAACTCCTCTCCCTCACTCTCAGAGTCTGCATCTGTCGATAGCCCAGGCTCAGGCAATGGAGCCACAACAATCCAAGTATAACATCTGTCTATCCCAGGTCCTTGGGAAGGACTCACTCAGTAGGTGGACAAAAATGCCAAATCCAGCCTAAACATGAACATGGCTGACTGTCCATCCATCCAACCATCATTATAATAACAACAGCAACAACAACAACAAAGCAGCAAAGGGATTACCAGCTTTGTATAAACTCGGATCAATTTTCTAGCTTTTAATTGTAAAGTTTTGGCATCGACGCATCTGGGAAGAAGACCTGAAATTCAAGTAAAGGAACAAAGTAGATCAGAGGAGCCTGCATTCTCTGATACTTTAAAAATATATCGGGACCAGATTATTTAAAGGTGCTTTCCCCTTTTGGCATCCCCTAGAGGTAGACTTCACCTCCCAGGGTTCACCCAAGCAGAGACCATCAGCTGGAGACGGGACTTCTTTCCCCAGATGTTCTGCCTGCTTGGCAGATGTTTTCCTTACTGTTTTACTGGCTCCCACTACAAATGCCGTCTGCTGAATTTTGGGGATGTGGCTTCCCAGATTCTTTTAACCAGAGAAGCCCCCCAAAAAAGCACCATTCCAACTGCTATTTTCCTTCACTGTAGAGTTTTCTATGTGGTTGTGGAGACCTGATTTCACTTTCAAACATGGTCCTGCTGAGAACTTAAGACCAAAACTCTGCATGTGCACTGGAGTTTCAAAAATGCCCATTACAGCTTCTACTTGTTCTGGGTTCTTGAGGGTACGACAGCAGCCTTCATCTGCTCTTTTGGCATGTTTTTAGTAAGTGGGTGTCAACTCTGAAGCTGGCCTGACTGAGTCCACCTTGGAAGCTTCAGCGTTGCCATACTGGAGCTGAGAGATAGGGAGTGGGGAATAGAGATAGCTGGGGTTTCGTAGCCAAAACAAAATAGTTTCCCCTGAGAACCAAGGACATTCTCACAGGTGGCTGAAGGGAGGAGGAGTGAAGTTTCCAAGCAACCAGACAGCACCTTGATTGACTGATAGTTTGGGAAGGGGGGGGTCTTTTAATTAGGTGAATACTGTAGGAACCTTTAGAATCAGTTTTCACCAGTCTGTGCCAATATGATATGTCCAGTAAACCTGTTCTTTGAGGAACCTGCTTTCCTTGGAGTTCTGTTCGCTATGGGTATATAACTTGGGACCCTGACAGCGGGGGCTTTAAGATTTCTATTCATCCAAGATAACTACTCAGTTCTACACTGAAAGTATCAGCTAGTTTCCATCCAGGTCCTTCCTGCCAAACAAGGAAACATCTGAAAGGCCATTAAAACATCCGAAGATAAAATAAAAACCGAGAACAATCGAATTCATAGCTTTGTTCATTAGGACATTGGCCAACCCTTGGATGAGAACACGTTTTAATAAACAGAAGTCAGTTCTAGTTTGTGGCCTAAAACCCCCCTCTATACGAGCGATCCTATGAATTGTGCTTTTCACATTTTGTAATGCAGTTCTGGAGTCAAACACCGGATGCCAAAACATTGGAGAAAGTGTGTTAAATTGTGAATTTTAAGGCAGTTTTGTTTTAGATTTAGAATTTTAGACCTGGGCTAAAATTGGATGGACCAGACTGATGATTACACACCAAAAAAAATAAATAAGTATCAGCATGGACTGAACAAAGACATCTTAATCTATTGGTAGAACGTAAAATGGGTGCGTCAGCATTCTTCATCGCATAGCTGTGTTTGCAGACTTTAAAAAGCCTGGGGAATGAACTGAAGTGTGTTTCTCATCTAACATGTAAACTCGCTCCCATTTATATCCAGAATAATTAGTAAACAATTGGCGGAGCCCATGAACTCTGAATAACTCAGTGATTCTGCAGAGCCTCATGCCTCTCCTTCGTCTCCCCAGCGAGATGTTAGATGTTTAAATAAGCCAACGGGGACCCTGAAGGGGCAAAAGCCAGCCGACTGGGGTGGATGCCAAGGTCTGTTTGCCAGCTGCTGTCCAGGGAGGCCAACTCTCTCCAAAATAAAGCAGGTTCTTTTTTCCCAGTGAATCTATGCCAGAAAGACGAAATCAGAATGTAGGAAAAAGAGAAAATAAGCAGTCGAGGTTTTTTGCAGGAGAAGCTGGAATAAGCCTGAAGTGCTGAGTGTTGTGGTCTGCCAGCAGCCTGTGGAGTCGGACAGTGAGGACAATGGGGAGGACAATGGGCCAGTCCTGGAGTCAGGGGAAGGCCCGGACGAGGGCTCTGCGTCGGAGGCAGAGATGGGGCCAGGGCCATCTGGGAGTGATGTGTGGACTCCAGAGCCTCCAGAGGCGGACATCAGAGAGGCAGAGGAACAGGGAGAGCCTGTTCCTAGTGCGTGCATGCGAAGAGCTGACAGAAGGCAAGAGCAGCTAAAGCAAAAAGGACGACTCGGGAGTAAGGCCAGGAGATGATTGGCCCTTCCCAGAAGGCTTAAAAGAGCAGCAACTGCTCTTGGGATCTTTGTAGGAAAGCAACATTGCTACAGTTGTTTCTTGTCAGAATCTCTTGCTTCTGAACTTTTGCCAAGAAAAGCCATTGGAAGGATCCCAAAGACGACAAAGGTTGGTGATAAGGCCGAAGGACTGTTTACGAAGAATTTGTTTTGGAATTAATTTGGACTAAGCTGAGAATGAAGTTATTCTCAGCTGTTCTAATAAAATACGTTTGTTTAAGACTGATTGTGTCTGGTAATAACTACTTGGGCCTAGGTCACAACACTGAGATGGTTAGAAGATCTCTTCAACATTGATTCATCCCTGTACATCTTTGCTCCTAGGAAGTCCACTTTGAAATAAAATTCAATCCGGTAGTTGGCTCATTTCCAGCTTGCTCCTGTTCCTACGTCTAGAAAACAGAGAAGTTTGCCTCCATTGCAAATGTGGAACTCCTCAGAGGACACATGTTGAGTAGGTTGATGGGACCCTCTATGCCTCAAAAAGATATGAGATTTTCTGCCAATGAAAGGGGAAGCGCTTGCCTTCAGAAGTTGTGGGTGCTTCATCATGGAGGTTTTCGAGAAGAGACTAGAGACAGTTTTACATATTCCAAGTAAGATTCCTGAATCCAGTTTATCCCTCTTGCTCCCAATCCTTTGGATGTGGAATTGGTGGCCCCATCCCCAATCCTGATATACCTCCCAGCAGGGAAGCTAAAGTTTGAAAAGGGACAAAGCCAAAATGGAGAATTGTGAGATCAGAATTTTTTTCATGTTTCAAACATTTAGCAAAAGCACAGGAGAGAGGAGATTCGGGACAGAAACGAAGTAGGGAAGGCGAAAACCTCCATCAATTGGCCTCCCGATATCTTATAAATGAGATGTCAGAGCCCATCTGCCCTCAATGAAAACCAACCCTAAAAATAGATCAAATCAAGATTTTTTTTCTTCATTCAAGCAGACAACCAGCAGATGGAATTTTCTGGCATTTTTGAGCCAAGGAAAAATTTCCCCAGAGTGCCAGAAGACAGCTGACTCCCTTCTTCCCTCCGGGATCAAAAAACAAAAACAAAAAAACGAGATGCCATTCCCCAAAGCAAGAAAGGCTGAAAATATTCCATGGTAAACTCACCGCCTGCACAGATACTGGAAGGCTTTGCAGCAAGGATTTCAATGCAAGATTTCTTCAGAATCTAGAAGGCACAAGAAAGAATTACAGGGTTTAACAACCTTGTGTGCATCCAGATGGAGAACTCACAGTGTCGCTCAAAGCTGGAGTATCTTAACGGCTAAACCAAAAAGGACTCGTGTTATAGGAGGCCAAAAATCAAAAGACCTGAAGAATGGAAGGAGAGGTCCCATCCTTTCTGCATCTTCTGCTTCAAGCCCTATCAGGAATGGTCAAAGAAGGTACAGGACCTTCCACCCATTTTCTGCTCCCAGAAATACTCAAAGTACTTTCCACACTGCAAAATGTTTTGCATACCCAGGCCAGGAGAAGATGGGCTTACTTTATCACCCCAGGTTCATGGGGGAGCAAGGCCAGAAAGGTCTCTAGGAGGAGACCTTCAGCTAAGTCAAGATGGGGACTGCAGAAAAAGTGAGCAAAGCTCCAAGGCGCAGATGAGGCTTTGGTCATTTAGCTGTGACACCTTTTGACCTCCCCTTCCCACTCCATGCCTCTGGCAACGGGGAAAATGCAACATACTAATTGCAATGGATGTGTGGACTTCAACCCCAAAATTTCAGGAAATCTAAAAACATCGGGCTAGAGAATAGGAAAGGACAGGAGAAACTCCAGGTCCTTAGAGGTCCTGGACCAACATCCATCCATCTGGACAATGAATGAGGAGAAGAAAGTCGTGTGCTGATGGTAGAGTTGATGTGAATGGATGGGGATTTTTCTTACCCATTTGGCTCCAAAATATTATGAAGGACACAACTCAAATTTTAAATGAAGATAGAGGTGGCCCTCTACTTACAACAACAATTGAACCCAAAATTTCTGTTGCTAAGCGAGACATTTGTTCAGTGAGCTTTGGCCCGTTTTTACCATCTTTCTTGCTACAATTGTTAAGGGAATCACTGCAATTGTTAAGTTACTAATGTGATTGTTAAGTGAATCTGATTTTCGCATTGACTTTGATCCCGGGATGCTGCAACCGTCATAAGTGTGAAAAATGATCCCGAGTTCCTTTTTTTCAGTGCCATGGTAATGTCAAACGGTCACTAAATGAATTGTTGTAAGTCAAGGACTTGCCTGTACTCTGAGCAATTCCCACCCCCAACCTTCAACACTTGTGTGCAGAAAATGCAGGTGAAACAATATCTTTTTTTTACAAGGTCTCCATAAAAGGTCGAGAATGGAAGAAAAGTAGCAGATTTTTCTAACTACCGTGTTTTCCCGAAAATAAGACCCAACCAGGAAATAAAGCCCTAGCATAATTTTTCAGGATGCTCGTAAATATAAACCCTACCCCAAAAATAAGCCCCAGTTAAGATCGTCAGACACTTTTAGTACTGCATTTTCCCAGAAACAAGTCCTAATGCAGAGGTCTTCAACCTTGGCAACTTTAAGACTTGTGGACTCCAACTCTCAGAATTCTCCAGCCAGCTATGCAATGCTGGCTGGAGAATTCTGGCTGGAGAACTCTGGGAGTTGAAGTCCACAAGTCTTAAAGCTGCCAAGTTTGAAGACCTCTGCCCTAATGCATCTTTTGGAGCAAAACTTAATATAAGACCGGGTCTTATTTTCGGGGAAACACGGATATGTAAGGCCTCAGGAATACCCTAAAAAGGAGAAAGAAAAAACAGAAACAATTAGCCAGGATGAACAGGAACTGCTGGGAGGGGAGCCAGCCACACAGAGGGGAAAAATGTCATTGTAAGGATCAACAGCTTCCATTCCAGGGCAATAACTATATTGAATTTTATGGTTTAGTGCAATATCGGGTTTTCAATTTCAGTTATATAGACTGTAAAAGATGTATGTTTGTGTTTTTATTTTTATAGTTATAATGTACACTGAAGATGGCATTTAATTTTGTTGTACTATGTGCAGTGACAATAAAGTAAAGTAAACTAAACTAAACTAAAGTTAGGCAACCAGCAAGCATTCTAGATTCTCTCTAGGCTCCTGCGATGTGTCTAGGTGTGATTCTCCAATCAGGTTTAATCCTTATTTATGTTATAAGGACCTCAGGGTGCCGTCGGTCAAACAATGTCGACTGGTGGCCCCCAGGGGAAGAGCCTTCTCTGTGGGAGCACCTGCCATTTGGAATGAGCTCCCCCCGGAGACACGGAGGATCCCGGATTTACGCACTTTCCGCCGTGCTCTCAAGACCTTTTTATTTCAACAGGTTGGCCTGGCCTCACTTCCTTTTAATTGTTGATTTTAAATTTGTTTTAAAATAATAGGGGTGTTTTAATCTGTATGGGCCAAATTATTTAATGTGCTTTTACATTGCTTTTTAAATTTTGTATTATGTATTCTGTTCACCGCCCTGAGTCCTTCGGGAATAGGGTGGTATATAAATTCAAAATAAAAGTAAAGTAAAGTTATGTCCACTCAAAAAATTAAATCTGGTACAAATCTTCAAGGCCGAGCCAGATGAAATCCAGTCTGAAAGATACAAATCACCGCAGGGGGAAAAAAAAAGAATTTGGAACTTTTGTTTGGAAAAGCAGGACATAAACTTCCAGAAAGAGGCATCTCTGGCTTTGAGCCAGTGACCTTTGAGTGAGTCACAGCACGGAGACTTCCGTTGCGATTCTCTGGGGTAGCCAGCTAATTTTATTTCCTAAATGCAATGAGTCCCAGCTCAGTAGCAAAGGTAGCATCTTTTGTTTGAAACATGAAAGTAGCACCATAGCATTGCACTATAATAGCAATAGCACTTAGACTTATATACCGCTTCACAGTGCTTTCCAGCCCTCTCTAAGCAGTTTACAGAGTCAGCCTCTTGCCCCCAACCATCTGGGTCCTCATTTGACCCACCTCGGAAGGATGGAAGGCTGAGTCAACCTTGAGCCGGTCAGGATTGAACTGCTGGCAGTCAGCAGAATTAACCTGAAATACTGCATTCTAATGGGAAGGAAGGAAGGAAGGAAGGAAGGAAGGAAGGAAGGAAGGAAGGAAGGAAGGAAGGAAGGAAGGAAGGAGCATTTCAGGAAGGGAAGGAGGGAGGGAGGGAGGGAGGGAGGGAAGGAAGGAAGGAAGGAAGGAAGGAAGGAAGGAAGGAAGGAAGGAAGGAAGGAAGGAAGGAAAGAAAATAGCAAGAGCATTTAGACTAATATACCACTTCACAGAGTTTAACAGCCCTCTCTAAGTGATTTATAGGGTCAGCCTACTGCCCACAACAATCTGGTTCCTCAGTTTACTGACCTTGGAAGGATGGAAGGCTGAATCAGCCTTGAGCCTGTTGAGATTCTAACTGCCAAATTGCAGGCAGCTGGCAGTCAGCAGTAGTAGGCTGCAGTACTGCACTCTAACCACTGCGCCACCACACAGTGGTTAATGGGTTCTACACTGAGTTTTCTGAGCACGAAATCTTGTGAGTTACTGCTGGCCATTGAAGCCATAAGAAATGCAGCCAGCGAGACAAAGAGAAAGGAAATACTTCTGGAATCTATTAGGAACAGCTGTAGAGAGAATGCAACTCTAAAAGCCCAGAATATTTTTAGGTTCTCACAATACCTGGTGCCCTAACCACATTTGTATGTTCAATTGGAAGAGATTAAAGGGGAGAGGGAGAGAGAGAGAGAGAGAGAGAGAGAAAACAAGGTTCCTGATCCAGAAAATAGGTTAAAGTAAAAGCATTTGTACCTGGAGGGATCAGGAACATAACTTCTATCCCTGCTTTCTTTTACCTTTCTTTCCATGTATTGGGCTGCAGCAATGGTGAAATGTAAAATTTGTTACTACCGGTTCTGTGGGTGTGGCTTAGTGGGGGTAATGTGACTGAGTGGGCGTGGCCAACTTTTTTTTTTAGTTTTAAAAGCATTTTTTCTACAACCTCTTCAGCCGAAGAGGTAGTAAAAAAAAAATGCTTTTAAAAGCCTCTGACAATCAGGCAACTCAGCTGGGATCGTCAGAGGCTTTTAAAAGCATTTTTCTTCAACCTCTTCAGCCAAAAAGATGCTTTTAAAAGTAAAAAAAAAAGCCTCTGATGATCGCGCAGCTCAGCTGGGATCGTCAGAGGCAATCCCAGCTGAGCCGTGCGATCATCAGTCTTTTAAGGCCAAGCGCTTATTTCAGGGTTCAAAATAATATAAGACAGGGTCTTATTTTCAGGGAAACACGGTATCTATCTATCTATCTATCTATCTATCTATCTATCTATCTATCTATCTATCTATCTATCTATATCATCTATCTATCTATCTATCTATCTATCTATCTATCTATCTATCTATCTCTCTATCTTATCTCTCTCTCTATCTCTCTATCATCTCTCTATCATCTACCCTGTTTCCCCCAAAATAAGACATCCCCTGATAATAAGCCCAATCGGGCTTTTGAGTGCATGGCAATAAGGCCAAGTGCTTATTTCAGGGTTCAAAAAAATATAAGACAGGGTCTTATTTTCAGGGAAACTCTCTCTCTCTCTCTCTCTCTCTCTCTCTCTCTCATCTATCTATCATCTATCTATCTATCACCCCTCTCTCTCTTATCAATCTCTCTCTCTATCTCTCTATCATCTCTCTATCGTCTATCATCTCTCCTGTTTTCCCCAAAATAAGACATCCCCCGATAATAAATCCAATCGGGCTTTTGAGCACATGGCAATAAGGCCAAGCGCTTATTTCAGGGTTCAAAAAAATATAAGACAGGGTCTTATTTTCGGGGAAACACGGTAGCTCTTCCAGAAGGCCTTACACTGATACCTGGAATCCTCTATTTAGACCTAGCAATAACAGAAATAGAAGGAAAGATCTGTAGCTCAAGGCTGAATTGCACAGTCCTAGGTGCTCTCTGAGCTCGGTGGTTTTCTTGCAGATGTTTCATCACCAAGTAACATCATCTGGGCTAGCAATGACAAAAATATTGTGGAAAACTGGCAAGACTCACTAAGACAGTACTGTACTTCCCTATTTTGGGTGAGTTGGTTTCAGGAACAAAGTGAGATCCAGGGCTTCGTAATGGTATAGAATTCCCCCAGCCCTCTGAATCAAAGCTGCTCATTCTCTTTGCTTTTGCTAAATAATTCCCGAGCATTTCAGAGCTATCCATTCAGCCCAAACCTTTCTTCCACTCAGCCAAGCCTTTCAGTTCAGTGGCTGCTACCGGTTTCTTTCTAGGAGGCCCTGGGATGTCCCAGCGCTGATAAATATACTGTTTCTGGCAACAACAATGCTAATTTCACAAAGTCATGAAACGAGTACAGCGGTAAGCAAGACTTACAGAGTCTATGATTCCCTGGAGAGCTTCGAAGCCATCATTCACAGGGAAGACGTGATCCTTGCTGTCAGCGATTCGAGCCAACTGTTTTTTTTGGGGGGGAAAAAGTGAGTCAGCCAACAAGGATGCAAGGAAACATTGGACACACACAGTCAGTCAAGTCCCAAGAGGCAGATGACCATTGCGCAAGAGGTGGAGACAACGGTTTGTCAAGCTTTGTTGACATCTCTCTCCCTGTGTGCATGTATTTTGTTTCTTCCACACTCATAATTTTTCTCAGAATTTGCACTCATCACAATAGGAGGATTCCAGTTTTTCCAAATACAATAGTGGCGGGAATGAGAATTAGCAACATCCCCTCCCCCCTTGAAGCAGAGAACTTCAATATAATAGGACAGTGTTTTGCAACCTCAACAACTTTCAGATGTGTGGACTTCAGGTCCCTGAATTCTGCCTGGGGAATTCTGCGAGATGAAGTCCACATCTACTTAAGCTGCTGTGGCTGAGAAAAACTAGGATAGGATCCTGGCTGAACCTGGATCATAGTTTAAATTATTACAGAAGGATGAATCCATGGAGTCTTTACAGGCAACTTCCAGGGTCTTTGGCAGCTGCCTAAAACCAAAATTCTTTCCAATCTAATTCTCAGAGTTTTCTTTAGCAAGATTTATTGGAATATGAGGAATGGGGTTGTACGAATTCCAGCAGCTGAACAGTTTCCCACTGAAAGCCGTTGGATCGATTTCATTTTTCATTTCTTTTTCTTTTCTTTTTTTATTCCAGCCATCCTGTGATCTGTAGAGATGTCAGAACTTTTTCACAGGAAACGGTGCAGCTGGCTGGTTGCATATCCGTCTTCTTTATCAGCCTTAACTCAACCTACAAGGTCCCTGTTCTGAACCTTTACGGCAAAATTGCAGACACAATTTTACCATCGGCTTGGAGTGTATTGTGACATCCCGATCTAGACCACAGTCTTGGGATCTGCTGTACTTTCACCTAAGTTCAAACCAATCTGTTGGTGCTCAGCTTTTCAAGTCCAGTCAAAACTGAGTGGATGTGTCTACTTACATGGGCTTTATAGTTAAGGAGAAACACCTGGAACCAGAAATGGTGTCTATTACTTATTGTTGGTTTCCTTACCTACACCATGGGGTTTGGATGGGACCGGTTAATTTTTGGTTAATATTATGCTGGCCTGTAAGCCCAGAGAGATGAAGCTGGAATCAGCCATAAGTCATAAAGGGCCCATCGTCCCTCACCTAGAAGATGAGGTGATTTGTGAAGAGGCCTCTGCATGGGTAATCCAAAAAAATCAAGATGGCGGCCATGTCATGACAGGAACGGATGTTACGCCTGTTGAAAAGGGTTGAGGCTTTGATTCCATAGTTCTAGCTGCTCCTTTGACATTTTGGAGCCACATCCTGAGGCAGTCCTGTTCTTCTCACTCCCTCGAAAACAATTTCGAACGAGACTGGAAGCTGTTCCACTTAAAGCAACCCTTGCCCAGATGCAAGACGATTGAAAATTACCTGAGTTTCATTGAAGTCCTTCACACCGACACAGTATACCGTTGCTCCCAGCTCACGGGACCGGTTGGCCTGGAAAGAGAGGACCAAAACATTGGTTGCACCCCAAACAGCATAAAGAAACAATCAGTCTTGGATGGGGCTTCCCAACTGCCATTTTATCTCCTGGCCTATCTCACCCACCTACCTGCCACCTCAGCAGGAAAGATAAAACCCATATCCAACCTGGCAGAATTGCCTTTCTGTTTGGGATGTAACCCATAATTATGAATTAAAAAAGAGTCCCGGTCTGAGGGAAGGAGAGGGGAACATGGTTCCTTCATCTTTGTGTCAGGTTTCTTGGCCCTCCTTATGCAATACAGGTAGTCCTCCCTTCACAGTCCCCAGTTCCTATCCAGGTGCCTTAACCACCACACCAAAGGAGCTATGCCAAAATATCTCTTCTAGGTCCCTTTCCCCACAGAAGAAACGTCTGCTTGTCTGCCTCCCTTTTTTTTAAAAAAAAATTACATTTCAAGCTTATTTTATTATTTTAACTGGCAGGGATGGTTGCAGTTTGGGGATACGTTTGTTTCTTCCCTGGCCTGCTCCCTATTTTTCCATTTTTCCTACTTGGCTGCCCAACTTTTGAAAATAATAATAATAATAACAACAACTACTACAACTACAACACGATAAAAAGGCGAAAGATTTATATGATAAAAAAATTAAAATAAATAAATAAGTAGGTAAAATAAAATAAATAAGTAAAATTATTGCTTAACGCATTGTAAGCCGCCCTGAGTCTCCGGAGAAGGGCGGCATATAAATCAAATTTAAATAAATAAATAAATAAATAAATAAATAAATAAATAAATAATAAAATAAAATAAAATAATAAAATAAAATAAATAATAAAATAAGTAAAATAAAATAAATAATAAAATAAAATAAATAATAATATAAAATATAAAATAATAATAAAATAAAATAAAAAAATAAAATAAAATATAAAACTTCTCTCCTGGTGCTTCTCTTTCAAATTTTCTGACCAGGGAAGCTTCCGTTTGCTGTACTATACTCTGCAACATTCTTGGGAATTTCTTTTAAATGTAAATTAAAAAAAAAAAAACAATTATTGTCGGGAGCTCCTTCTCTTGAACGGAAACGAGGGGGAGGGAATTCAGTCTTGCCTTTTCTGCACAACAATAATTATGACTTTGGAAGAGGGCTAAAATTACGCGTCTCACAGCCGATGTAAGCCTTGTCCCGCGTAAGGCAGCTCAATTCCCCAGCATCCTAAAAGAAGACGAGGTGGATAAATCCCCTTCGAACGCTTCAGGCGGGGAGGATGGGCCGCCATAGCTTTCTGCAATCTGATGCCCTCCAGATGTGTTGCAGACTAAGAATTCCCTGAAAGCATCTGGAAGGCCTTGGATTGGGGAAGGCCAAGTTGTGCACCTCTCTACCCCTCCCACCTCCCCACCGATTGCTTTTGATAAAGCTTATTTTTCAAAACACAGCCAAGTTAATGTGCTCTCTCCATCCTGGAGCCCAATTAGTCCTTTATCTAGAATTGTGAAGATTCGTGTTACTGAAAAAAATGACCATATTTTTTCGGTTCATCCTTCTAAAGATGTTGCAATGCATCGACCGAATCCTGAAGTATTTAATTTTTGCAGTCAGAAATGGCGGTTGAGGGAAGGGAGCCGCACAATTCTCCTTGGGAAATTCCCTAGGCTAACACCGGGAAAGAAATTCATTGGGTTCATATTTCAGGATGTGCTTTCTTTTAATGCATGCTTCCCAGAAGTGTGTGTGTGTGTGTGTGTGTGTGGGGAGCATACACAGAAAAAAAAATACAGCAACACTGAAATAAATAGATTTGCCTCCTCCAACCCTTGCAAAGTGGGGATGTAGAGATGGGAAATGCAGTGCGTTGATAGGGGAGGTTGCATCTACGACGTTAAAAGACATGAAGTGCCATGCAGACATCTCGCTCCCCCTCAGCTAGGATCACTTCCCAAGAGTATAGCCAATTCATCTGCACGTTTTGCTTTGTTTAAACATTTACATTCTGCCCTTCGAATGCATTTCCCTGCAAAATGAGCGTGTGAACTGTCGGATTGTGGGTCCAAGCTCGTCTGGGCAAAGTTCTCTTGTTTGCAACAGCCTCCCAAAATAAAGGCGAGTGAAAACGACATGCCAGTTGTGAGCCTCTGAGGCAGACAGACAAAACAAATGTCTGCAAATATGTGTACCCCCCTCTCTCTCCCTCCCTTTCTTTCTCCCGTCTTCTCTCTCTCCCTCCTTCTCTCTCCCTCCCTCTCTTTCTCCCTTCTTCTCTCTCTCCCTCCTTCTCTCACGCCCTCTCTGTCCCTCTCTCCCTCCCTCACCGGTTCGGTGACGTCATATTGTCACCACTACCAGGTCGGCCAAACCGGACCGAACCAGGAGGAACCCACCACTGTGGTGGGGGTAATGTGACTGGGTGGGCGTGGCCAACTTTTTTTTTTTTTACTTTTAAAAGCATTTTTTCTACAACCTTAAGAGGTTGCAAGGAAAAAATGCTTTTAAAAGCCTCTGACGATCCCAGCTGAGCCACACGATCATCAGAGGCTTTTTTTTTTTTTTTTTACTTTTAAAAGCATTTTTTCGGCCGAAGAGGTTGTAGAAAAAATGCTTTTAAAAGTTTTTTTAAAAAAGCGCTTCTGATGAGGTGGGCGGGGTAAGCGAGCAATGACCGGGCCGGGGACCGATTCGGGGGCGTGGCCAATCAATGTTATTACCGGTTCTCTGAACTACTACAAATTCTTACTACCGGTTCTTGCGAACCGGTGCAAACCGGGAACAACCCACCACTGCCCCTACCTCTCGTTCAGAATAGAAGAAAAAGTCCTCATGGAGTTCTCCATCCGTCAAGGCAATAATGACACTGGCGGTCCTATAACCTGAGGAGGGAAGGAAGCCAGAAGTAGAATTAATGATCAAGGACAATGGAACAACCAGCTGCCATCTTCTTCCTCTACTCAAACACGATGCTGCACATCTGGTGCTGTTTGCAAACTGTCATAGAGGTTTCCTTCATGCTTTACTACAACATGGAGAGAGACAGCCACGTTTGCACTAACTCAGGTTTATGCAAACAACTCAGTATTTAATAGAGTGATTAAATACAGTGGTTAGAACCTGTTTCCTAACCTTGGGCACGGATGTTGGCTGCCTGACTTTTGGCCAGAGCCCCCCCCTCTCTCAGGCCTGGGAAGAAGAAGATGATGTCAAACCACTTCTGGAAATGTTGGCAAGGAAACTGCAGGGACTCATCAAATGCCAAGGCCGACTCAAAAAAGAGTGCCCGTTTGGTAGAGGCACCAGACTAAAAACTGGAATTCTTGGGGAGCTGGGCAAGCAGTTGTCAAGAGTCCAGAATGACTCAAAGAGGTGCCAACACCCACCCACATCAGTGGTGGGTTTCAAATTTTTTTACTACCAGTTCTGTGGGTGTAAAAAATCCTCCCCATTTTTTATTGGCCAATTGGACACACAAGGAATTTGTCTTTGGTGCATGTGCTCTAAGTATACATAAAAGAAAAGATACGTTCATCAAGAATCATAAGGTACAACACTTAATGATAGTCATAGGGAAACAGTCAATATAAATCGTAAGGATACCAGCAACAAATTTACAGTCATACAGTCCTAAATGGGAGGAGATGGGCGATGGGAACGATGAGAAGATTAATAGTAATGCAGACTTAGTGAATAGTTTGACAGTGTTGAGGGAATTATTTGTTTAGCAGAGAGATGGCGTTCGGGGAAAAACTGTCCTTGTGTCTAGTTGTTCTGGTGTGCAGTGCTCTATAGCGTCGTTTTGAGGGTAGGAGTTGAAACAGTTGATGTCCAGGATGTGAGGGGTCTGTAGATATTTTCCCAGCCCTCTTTTTGACTCGTGCAGTAGACAGGTCCTCAATGGAAGGCAGTTACCACCTATTCTGCACTTACACATTAGGTTTTCCCTGCCTAAGTGCAAGAGCTTTTCTTACCAATGAACTGCAACTTGTTGGATAATTGTTGGATTCAGCTCTTCTACCTTGGCACCCGTACAATAGCCCCCACAACTTAGCTGTGATCACATCTTTAAAGAATCCCTATTTTTTCTTTTCTTTTCCCCCTGTGCTTATAAGGACGCGATCTGATTAGAGAACTGTACATTCTCATCAGGCTGAACTCTGCCTCACCTTTTATTAAAAATTACAGACGGGATGTAGGAGAAACAATGAAAAGCTGCTGTTTTCCCCAGAGTCAAGCCGTGCCTTTATTCGTTTTTCCCAAAAATACGAGCCAGCCCCTTGGGATGGCTTTAGGGCAGGCGGCCCCTTCGCGGAGGAGAGCCAACCTATGATCATCCCAATTACAACATGCCATCCGCAGAGGAGGCAGAATTGCTGCCCACAGGTGTTCTTATCACCCCAAGATTGTTAGCGTGACGTTAGCGTGACAAGCGCAGCCTGGGCTTGTCTGTGGTCTGCCTTCCAAACGATCGCATCGCCGCGAAGAAGCAATTAAAGTTAATTTAGTTGCTGCTGTCAACCTGAGTCATGCACTACATGCTCAAGTTAAGATGCTGCTGTTATGAAAGCTAAAGATAAGAATTCTGTCTGAATGTCCCAGGAATTATCAGTCTTTGTCAAAGATCAAAAATTGCTCCAGGGAATTTTCTACTCCGGAGAAGAGCAGCTGGGTATCAAATGACTGCATTTTCCAGAGAGGGCAATGATATATTAGGTGGGGAACAGAACAGAATAACAGAGTTGGAGGGGACCTTGGAGGTCTTCTAGTCCAACCCCCTGCTTACACAAGAGACCCTATACCATGTTTGACAAGTGGCTGTCCAATCTCTTCTTAAAAGCTTCCAGGGATGAAGCGCCTACAACTTCTGGAGGCAGGTTGTTCCACTGATTAATTGTTCTAACTGTCAGGAAATTTCTCCTTAGTTCTAGGTTGCTTCTCTCGTTGATTAGTTTCCACCCATTGCTTCTTCTTCTACCCTCAGGTGCTTTGGAGAATAGTTTGACTCCCTCTTCTTTGCGGCAGCCCCTGAGATATTGGAACACTGCTATTATGTCTCCCCTAGTCCTTCTCTTCATTAAACTAGACATACCCAGTTCCTGCAACCGTTCTTTATATGTTTTAGCCTCCAGTCCCCTAATCATCTTTGTTGTTTCTCTACACTCTTTCCAGAGTCTGTAGGTTTTTTTGGGGGGGGGGGTTGTTTTTTTTTTTAGAAAAGGCAGAATTGCTGATCAATCATCTGCTTGTGTGGGTAATGTGCAGTTTGCTCCATGGTGGATCTAACCAGGGGGTTTGTCTTAATAGCAGCATTTTGAATTGCAAGAAGCTATCAAAAGCTATATTTTCACTCTGCAGATATCTGAGACCACAGAACCACCAATCAAATTTAAATACTCTTAATGTCTGCCCAGGGTTTCCCCGAGAGAAAATGTGGAAGGAATACCAAAAATAAATGAACAGAGTTGTGTTTCAACAGGTTCAAATGTTATGGAACCCAATCCAGTGGAGTTTACATCTGAGTAAAAAAAGAGATTAACAGCATAATTTCCCTGGTCTCAAACTTCCACTCAAAAACAGTTAGTAATCCAATAACATTGAGGCTTCCCGAATACAGTCATTAACATTTAATGTAGAATTTTATCACACTGCCCTTTGCAATAGCGAAGATGCTCTGATAACATTTCCGGACAACTCGTTTTCTTTAGCAAAGATTCCTGGCAACTTTAATAAAAAAAAAAAAGTTTTAATATTTGCACATTCGGAGGTTTTATGACTTCCAGTTGTTCCCCACGGAGAAGAATTAGTGCTGGATATCCTGCAACTTATTTTCTTAGTGTCAATTTTGTTAATTGCTTTTGCCTTTCATGTCCATGTGTCTGTAGGTCTAGGTGTTCATTTAATATCAGAATAGCGCTACAGGGAGTCCTTGTTTTATGACCACAATTTCTGTTGCTAAGAGAGGCAGTTGTGGAGTGGGTTTTGTCCCATTTTGCAATCTTTCTTACCACTGTTGTTGAGTGAATCAGGCTGCAGAACCTGTCAGAAGACCCCAAAAGGGAATCATATGACCCTGCAACCGTCATAAGTACATGCCAGTTGCCAAGTGTCCAACTATTGATGTCCCACATGGCCATGGGGAAGCTGCAAGGGTCATAAGTGTGAAAAACAGTCGTAAGTCACTTTTTTGATGCTGTGTTAAGTTTGAATGGTCACTAAACCAACAGTCGTAAGCCAAGGACTGCCTGTACTATGTACCAAGAGGGAAATAGATTGAATCACTGGGTTCAAATCACAGACCAGGAACTCCATTCTGAGTCTGCAGAGAAACTTTTCTGTCCTTCTAACCCCAGTCAGTCAGTGAGCAAAAGATTGTCCCCACCTTTAGAATAATTACAAAGATCACTTTAAATCGTATTTTATTCCAATTTCATTTTAAATCATGTTTTATTCCAATTTCATTTTAAATCGTATTTTATTCCAATTTCATTTTAAATCGTGTTTTATTCCAATTTCATTTTAAATCGTGTTTTATTCCAATTTCATTTTAAATCGTGTTTTATTCCAATTTCATTTTAAAATTGCTTTTATCAATTATTTTAGTAATCATTTGTGGACTGGAACTCTGCAACTCTCGATATGGTCCAAGGGCTAATCAATAGAGTAAACTCAACTCAATTAATGAGCAAAAAGTAATTGCCGCCCACTTTATTGAACGTATTCTTACCTTGAACATTTTCGTGGTAAATTTGCTCACTGGCCTAAAACAGAACCGGAGAGAATGATTAGGATGTAAACTACGGATAAAGTTTAGCTTTAATCACCCCTGCCAAGAATACGGTGCCACATGGAGAAGATGGGGAAGAGATGAGGGGCAGCGGTCCAGCCACAGGACCAAGAAAAAGTCAAGTTGGACATTGTGAGTCCAGAGGTGGTATTCAACCGGTTCAGACTGTTTTGGGCGAACCGGTAGCGGCAACTGTGCCCCCGTCTCCCTGCCCCGGTGTAATGCCGTCCTATTGAGCCATGTTTTCGAGGCTGGGTGCATGCAATATTCATGTGGTAAGAATATTGGACACCCACCAGTGATTGTGACCATGTGATTGGAGCCTCATCCCATGGGTATCTTACGTGGACAGCATATCAAAAACTGGCTGGGGCTTTGATGGCATGGTGGCAACCATCATCTTGCTGTCTTTCACACACCTACTTCCTGTAGACTCCCCTGCCCAGTCTGCCCTCTGCCCGTAGCACCCACAGCAAAATCGAGACTCCACTTCTTTGCTCTTATTTACCCTTTCAAATCCTTCGTGCATGTAGGTGTCTCCTCCTGGCAAGACCTTCTGAAGCTCATCTAAGCCTTGACGGATTTTTTCCCTGGAAGAGCAGAAGACACCGTCTTTGGTTAGAGAGAATGTAGATAGAGATTAACAGAGTTGGAAGGGACCTTATAGGTCATCTAGTCACACACACACACACACACACACACACACACACACACACACACACACACACCTAAGCAGGAGACCCTACACCATTTTTAGCAGAGGGCAGTCCAGTCTCTTCTTGAAAGCTTCCAGTGATGAAGCTCCCTCAACTTCTGAAGGTAACTTCCGTTCCATGGGTTGATTGCTCTCACTGTCAGGAAATTTATCCTTATTTCTAGGTTGAATCTCTCCTTGTTCAGTTTCCATCCATTATTCCTTGTCTGGCCTTCGGGTGCTTTGGAGAATAGCTTGACCCCCTCCTCATTATGGAAGCCCCTCAGATATTGGAAGACTGCTATCCTGTCTCCCCTGGTCCTTCTCTTCACAAGACTAGCCATGCCCAGTTCCTGCAACTGTTCATTGTATGTTTTAGTCTCCAGTCCCCTAATCTTCCTGGTTGCTCTTCTCTGCAATCTTTCTAGAGTCTCAACATCTTTTTTATAGTGTGGAGACCAAAACTGGATGCAGGATTCTACATCTTACTAAGGCTTTATAGAGTGGCATTAGTACCTGCTACGGGCAAGATAGTTATGCCAAAGAAGCCACAGCTCTGAATTCTCCCACTGTCTACTTGAAATAAAAACATTTTGCAATGCTGTGGCGAGAGAGAAATGTTGAGGAAAACTATTATTATCTCAAGGCAAGACATTGTTTGGAGACAGCCAGAACGGAGAGATGGCTGATAACTATTTTGCTTTCTAGGCATGGGAAAAATTCTCTTTCTTAGGACTCCCGTCTTTTTTTCTTTCTCTTTATTCTTTCCTGCCCCTCCCAAAGATAACAGGGCCTGGCAACCTCCATTTCCAGAGTCCTGAGAAAGCCTAAAGGTAGGAAAAGGGGGAGACGGCTGGATTTTTCTCCCCCTGAACGTCACCATTCACCAATATCTGCAGAAGCACGCATGGGAAAAGTCTGATTTGGGTCCATCCGTTGCAGTTCCCAACAAGTGAAGAAGTGTCAGATTTGCCCACATCTGCCTTTCCCCCTCCCTGCCTCCTCCCCCTTCTTCTCTTACTCTTCTCTTACCCTTCTACTCTTACCGCACTAAAGGATGGAACCCTAACTTGTGAGGAAGAAGATATACTGTAAGAGAGACAAAGGCAAGGTATTATATTTAGGGAGGAAAAATGTAGAACATTTACATCTCTCTCTCTCTCTCTCTCTCTCTCCCTCCCTCCCTCATCTCTCTCTTATCAATCTCTCTATCTCTCATCTATCTCTCATCTATCAATCTATCAATCTCTCTCTCTCTCTCTCCCTCCCTCCCTCACCTCTCTCTCATCAATCTCTCTATCTCTCATCTACCAATCTATCAATCTATCAATCTCTCTCTCTCTCTCCCTCCCTCCCTCACCTCTCTCTTATCAATCTCTCTATCTCTCATCTATCAATCTATCAATCTATCAATCTATCAATCTCTCTCTCTCTCCCTCCCTCCCTCACCTCTCTCTTATCAATCTTTCTATCTCTCATCTATCAATCTATCAATCTATCAATCTCTCTCTCTCTCTCTCCCTCCCTCCCTCACCTCTCTCTTATCAATCTCTCTCTCTCTCTCTCACTCCCTCCCTCACCTCTCTCTTATCAATCTCTCTATCTCTCATCTATCAATCTATCAATCTATCAATCTATCAATCTATCAATCTATCAATCTCTCTCTCTCTCCCTCCCTCCCTCACCTCTCTCTTATCAATCTCTCTCTCATCTATCAATCTATCAATCTATCAATCTATCAATCTATCAATCTATCAATCTATCAATCTATCAATCTATCAATCTATCAATCTCTCTCTCTCTCCCTCCCTCCCTCACCTCTCTCTTATCAATCTCTCTATCTCTCATCTATCAATCTATCAATCTCTCTCTCTCTCTCCCTCCCTCACCTCTCTCTTATCAATCTCTCTATCTCTCATCTATCAATCTATCAATCTATCAATCTATCAATCTATCAATCTATCAATCTATCAATCTATCAATCTCTCTCTCTCTCTCTCTCTCTCTCTCTCATCTACCCTGTTTCCCCCAAAATAAGACATCCCCTGATAATCAGCCTAATTGGGCTTTCAAAAAAATATAAGACAGGGTCTTATTTTCGGGGAAACACGGTATCTATCTATCTATCTATCTATCTATCTATCTATCTATCTATCTATCATTTATCTACGTACCTACCTATCTCTCATCTATCTATCTATCTATCTATCTATCTATCTATCTATCTATCATTTATCTACGTACCTACCTATCTCTCATCTATCTATCTATCTATCTATCTATCTATCTATCTATCTATCTATCTATCCTCCCTCTCTCTTATCACTATCTCTCTCTCTCTCCCTCCCCACCTCTTATCAATCTTTCTATTTCTCTATCTATCATCTCTCTATCTCTCTATCTATCCATCCATCCATCCATTTCTGCAGAAATTCAACAGCAGATTCCACAATTCCTGCATCCCATTGAAGCTACATAATGAAATTCGTCGAGTGCACTTTATCAGGATTAATTTCAAGCCACACCAAGGCCTGACACAAGATATATCAGTAACTCTTCCTTGCAGAGTCAGTATGACACACCAGGCTAGGCTGAAAAGGATAATTGATGGCTTCTTTGTTTGGGCAGGCGTCCTCCTTCTGTGAGGACTGCGAGTGTGCGTTACTGCCCCAGGTTTAACAAGTTGTAAGGATTCAATCTGTGTTCTTTTTAAGACAGAGAGAATGATGTCGAGAGGACAGTTGCTGCTTGGGTCAAAAAAATTGGCAGTTATAATCAGGCAATTGAGGCCCCGCCTCCTTTTAAACCCAAAAAGGGGGTGGGGCCTCAATTTGCTGCTACCATCTTGACTTTTTTCGAGCTCCTTCCCCATGGACAGCTCTGAATCTGCACCTGCCGGCAGGTGAAGCAAAAGACAGACAACAGCCGGGTAGTAAGATCTGGATGCTTCCTATATTTACATCGAAAAGCCAAGCAAAATTCAGCACTGGTGACAACCCAGATGTCGTAGATTCTAGATTAGGGTTGCCCAACCTTGGCAACTTTAGGACCTATGGACTTCAACTCCCAGAATTCATCATCCAGCTGCAAATTACACTACTGTATATCAATCCAAGATGTGCGATGGTTCAGTGGTTAAAGATACTGAGCTTGTCAGCTGGAAAGCTGGGTTTGAGACCCAGCGCCCTGCGATGGGGTGAGTTCCTGTCCCTTGCCCCTGCTCCTGCCCACCTAGCAGTTCAAAAGCATGCAACTGCAAATAGATAAATAGGTACCACTTCGGTGGGAAGGTTAACAGCGTTCTGTGCACCTCGGTGTATAGTCATACTGGCCACAGGACTGCAGAAACTGTCTTCAGACAATGCTGGTTTCCTTGGCCAGAAAATGGAGATGTCGGACACAACTGGACAGGGGAAACCTTTGCCTTTATCTCAACCATGGCAACTTTAAGATATGTGGATTTCAACAGCCAGAATTCCTCAGCCAGCATGCTGGCTAGGGAATTCTGGGAGTTGAAGTCCAGAGATCTTAAAGGTGCTATGGTTGGGAAACACTGGTTTAGTGTAACCCAGCATGAACCGGGTTACAGAGCTGCAAAGCTCACACACACACACACACACACACACACACACACACACACACACTTTTCACCTGCTGTCTTTCCCCCCTTCTCTTACATTTAGCTTTGAACCTATTTTTTTTTTATCTTTTCCAAGATACGGGAGCAAAACTCGGTCTGAAGGTCTCTGCTCCTCCTGGATTCCTAAGTAACTTCTACAACAGGCTAGTAGTTGTTGCTGTTCTTAAAAATAGCGAAGTACTATTTTGGCTGAACTCAAACACAGTCCCTAATAAATCGAAATTCGTCTCTGGGTAAAACAGGAGAGTTGTACAACTTTTCAAAAAGAAAGAAAAAAAGCAGCGACCTTGGCCCCATAACCTCCTTTCAACATTTGGCTGAAAAAGCCCGATCCCCCCTCAATGCCCTCCAAATATGTCCCAGGGATCATTTGGGGGGTTTGGAAGAGGTGGTCCTTAAGAGACGAGGACCCCCAAGCCTATTTAATACGTTGGTCATGCTTGCTACCCCCAGTGTGTAACATCAACATTTGTGGGAGGAGTAACATGTAGGATGGCGGGTTCTAGGACAGGTAACACCCCCCCTCCTTCTTACCTGTCTTCTGTCAGGTCCATGAGGGTTAAGCCATGATTGGAGAAGACAATGAAGGACATTCTCAATTGGGGGCTGCAGAAAGAAAGACAGCAAAGTGAAGACTTTCCTTCCTTCCTTCCTTCCTTCCTTCCTTCCTTCCTTCCTTCCTTCCTTCCTTCCTTCCTTCCTTCCTTCCTTTCCTTCCTTCCTTTCCTTCCTTCCTCTTTCTTTCCTTCCTTCTTCCTCCTTCCCTCCCTCCCTCCCTTCCTTCCCTCCCTCCCTGTCTGCCCCCTCTCTCCCCTTCCCCTTCCTTCCTTCCTTCCTTCCTTCCTTCCTTCCTTCCTTCCTTCCTTCCTTCCTTCCTTCCTCTCTCAGGGAATCCTGGCAATATTCCTCTTCCCTGATGAATGTGTGAAGTGTCTCTACTGGCTTTTTCACAAGAGATAGTCAGAAAAGTCAAGATGTGACTGTTGAAATGAAACCTCATCTCTTTTTGTGTTCATTCCATGCGTGGCTGCCTCTGCAGACTGTATATAATTTTTGGCGCTGCTGGTAGAAAGAGATCCATTCCTTACATCATTCCGAAGGCACGCCTCTTCTACAAATATAAATTAATCTGGGGATCATTTTTTGGATGCTCTTCTCTGAGCAGAGCCAGGGATTTATTTACAGTGCTTAATAAGGGCTTTAATTCCATTTCAACCCCCCCCCCAAAAAGACAAATCAAGGAGATTTACAAAAGTAGTTGGCAACCTTGAACAAATCTTGGTCAATTCTCCACCCCTCACCAAATCACAACTTTCCTCTCATAGATCCTTTCGTGACAACTCAGTTAAAGTATATTTCATTGCTTACTAGGTTTAGAACCAAACCGTAAGACTCAAAATGTGGCAATTTTCTTCCTCTAAAAAAACTAGAGCTTCTTGAAAACAATTAATCAGGTTCTGATAAATTCCCGGAGTTTGTGCTCTCGAAAACACACAGGGAAACAAACTGTTTGGAATTCTTTGAAACTTGTGTTCCCTTTCTTCAGTTAAGAGGAAATCCAGTTCGAGGCAACAACAACAACACCAAAAATGCAAAACAAATGCGGTGTTTTTCTCAATTATTTTGAAATTGCCCAATAAATTTCCTTCAGCTACAATGTTGCTGAGAATCAAAGGAACAACCAGGTTTTAAGAGGGCAAACTTGAGTCAAGAGAAGGAAAAAAAATAGAATAGAATAGAATAGAATAGAATAGAATGCAGAATAAAATAGAATAGAAAATAGAATAGAATAGAATAGAATAATGAAGGAGAGGAGAGGAGAGACTAGAAGAGACGAGAGAATACAATAGAGTAGAGTAGAGTAGAGTAGAGTAGAGTAGAGTAGAATAGAATAGAATAGAATAGAATAGAATAGAATAGAATAGAATAGAATAGAGAATGGAGTGGAGTGGAGTGGAGTGGAATAGAATAGAATAGAATGCAGAATAGAATAGAATAGAAAATAGAATAGAATAGAATAGAATAGAATAGAATAGAATAGAATAGAATAGAATAGAATAGAATAGAATAGAAAATAATTGGAATAAGAACAGAACAGAACAGAACAGAATATTCTTTATTTAGCCAAGTGTGATTAGATACCCAAGGAATTTGTCTCTGGAGCAGAAGCTCTCAGTGTACATGCAAAGCAACAGAGTAATAGTAATCATAATATGATACCAATAAGAGGAAAGCAGTATAGAAGATGAGAAGGATAATAGCAGTAATACTTCATCCATACAAGATGGGTAAATATATTTAGACATATACCGTCTCTGTTATCTAGTTGCTTTGGCATGCAATACCCTAGAGCGCCATCACAAGGGGAGGAGTTGAAACAGTTTATGTCCAGGATGAGAGGGGCCTGTAGATTTTTTCTCAGCCCTCTTTCTGACCTGTGCAATCGACAGGTCTTTGTCGATAGTCCTAACGATCCGTTGAAGTCCGTCTCTCTCCCGCTGTACCAAACCAGACAGTTATAGAAGCACAAATGACAGACTCCATAATTCATCTGTAAAACCGTATCAGCAACGCCTGGGGCAGTCTGGATTTTCTGCGCTGGCTGACGCAGGGAGAACATTCTTTGTTGTGCCTTTTTAACGATGGTTCTAAGGTTAGGTGTGTCAGCGTTCCAGAAACAAACCCAACTCCAAGTAAAAAACTCTGAAGCAAGCATTTTTCAAGGTTCTATTTACTAGAATAGGTAAACTGGCACATCTGGGAAAACCCGAATCTGAGAACCCCCAAAACCATCCCCTCACTCCTCTGTTGATCACATGCTCCAACGTCCCATCTCGAGGCAGCACTCTGACCACTCCTTCTCCAGATGCAGGATCGGCCTGACCTTGACTAGCAGGAAGAATGCTATTACGTCTAAAGACAACCCCTCTACTACTTTCCCACATATGAGAAGGTGGCAGCATGGAAGCTTCCAGCCTAATATGGCTTCCAAAGCTGACAAGGTGTCTATTTCAAATCATAAGATTACGGGACCCCAAAAGTTGATGGATTCTATTGTTGATACTGAAAAGAACATCTGCTTGATTCTCTTCTAGCCTACATCAAGGCCACAGTCAACACACTTGAGTATCACGACTGCTATGACTTTGGAGTAAACATGCAGAGGGCCAAGACAGATGGCTCAGCCCACTGCAAACCCACATCTTATACTGCCAGCCGGCCATAATTTCTTACCTTATGAATTTGTGAGCCAGATGTTCCACAAAGTAATAGATTTCACTCCAGTGGTGTAGGACGCTTCCTGATCTGGAAAAAAGAGCATGCCAGAGAATATTGACTTCCGTAATTTTATGTTGTCTTTTTAAAAGTGTCTGTTGTTTGGCAGTTGTTACGTGAGTGACACCCAATTTTACAATTTTTTTTTTTTTGGCCATGGTTGTTAAGTGAATCACAGTTTTTAATTGAATTCGGCTTTCCCCATAGACTTTGCTTGTCAGATGCCAGCTGGGAACGTTGCAAAAGCTAATCACATCACCTTGGGACATTCCAGGGTGAATTCTGACAACAGAAAAAGACTCAAAAGTAATTGTATGAAAATGCTGGCACCCCAAGTGAGTCTCCTTGGTGAGCTGCTTTTCATAGAATTCAAAGGCTGGAAGGGATCTCGGAGGTCTTCTAGTCCAGCCCCCTGCAGGAGACTTTATTCCATTCCAGACAAATTGTTGTCTGGTCTTTTCAGCAAAAAAGAGATTCCAGATCTCTCTTTTTTGCTGCATTCACACCGTCCATCTTTAGATGTTTTGAAAGGCCATCTGAAGAGGTTATTTCAAACTGCATTTGATGCCACAGAACGAACCCTGCCAATTATAGAAGAACCCAACAAGCCCTTTCTTGTTCAAAAGCATTTCTTTATAATCTTGATTATTCAGCACAAAGCTCAAGATAATTCACTATGACATGTAGGAAAAAATAAATGGGTGTTTAGAAACGATAGATTGTTTCGCCTTCCAATAATCTAAATAGGTCACCATTCTCAATTGTCTTTCTTCTTTTAACCTAATAACGTAAGTTAATGCAGCCAGATTTCTGTTTTTCTGACTCATCCATTGAAGATCCTTGGCATATAAAGCTCTGCTTATCCAAATTGCGTTTGAAAGTTCTCTGCAGGGAAATTAAACTCTTCACATTTTTTGCAAGTTCATCACATGCAAAAATAAATAAATAAAAAATAGCTGCAGGATTAAGCCACAGTTTGCTCTCCTGCTTTGTAAAGTTAACTCAAAGCCCAAACCAGCTGGGGAATAAACCCCCTCTTAGATTTGCAAGGGGGGAAGGCAGCTCATTCTGATGAGGAAGGGGGTTTGCTGAGGAAAGCAGTAAGTCCAGCAGAATTCACTCTTTTTTCTTTCCTGTCCACAGGCGTCCAGAGAAAGGAGGGGCCAGAAGCGGCAAATGAAGAGAATTATCTATTCTGTTCTGTTCTGTTCTGTTCTGTTCTGTTCTGTTCTGTTCTGTTCTATTCTATTCTATTCTATTCTATTCTATTCTATTCTATTCTATTCTATTCTTCTATTCTATTCTAATTCTATTCTATTCTTCTATTCTATTCTAATTCTATTCTAATTCTATTCTATTCTGTTCTTCTATTCTAATTCTATTCTATTCTATTCTATTCTATTCTATTCTATTCTATTCTATTCTATTCTTCTATTCTATTCTAATTCTATTCTAATTCTATTCTATTCTGTTCTTCTATTCTAATTCTATTCTATTCTATTCTATTCTATTCTATTCTATTCTATTCTAATTCTATTTTCTATTCTATTATTCTATTCTGTTCTATTAAAATAGAGATCGTAGAAAAAGACAGATAGCAAATTGAGTCATATAAATAAGCAAGAATGATAAGCCACACTTGCAAATGGGTGAGAACAGGGCAACTTAAGCTTCTCTCAATTTCTAATTTTATACTCATTTTTTTTCCATAATAAACAAGTTTCATTTCTGCAAAAGTTTGCCCTAAAGGCTTTGTGCATTAAGGTGCTGATGTCTTCTAATAAAATCTCTTTTTTGTTGCAATTTTGTATCCTTTATATCCTTTTTTAAAAAATTTTTTTACAATAAATCACATTAGGTTGATGAATATGTGCATTCGAGTAATAAGCACTTCTTTATTCCTTCTTTGGAAATAGAAAGAATATCCTCAAACCCCAAAAACTCAGCTTGCTCAGATCTTAGCTTGGGAGCAAGATGTCTCCAGGGAAAGGTCCAAAGAAGCCGAGATGGCAGGGGTGACGATGCAACGGAAGTTGCCATTTGGACTTTTTTTGACCAAGCCCAGTGGCTGCCCTTCCTTCGAGATCTCACTACACTACTAGACCGCCTGAAAAAGTTTCCACATTCTGCTTCCTTTGCAGAGATGCAGCTCAGAGCGAGAAGCACTGAGCTACGAAAGCTTGATTTTTCCATGGCTTTTCGCAAAAGGCCGGAAGCAAAAGGGAAGGACACGAGCTGCATCAGGCCCACCGACCAGAGGGGCTGTGAATGAACTCGGGGTGTGGGGTGTGGGGGGGCTGAGCCTGGTCTCCCCAGACGAAAGATTTGCGTTCTGTGCGGTTTTTGAGTTACACACCACTTCTTAAATTCGCCACATAACTACATCTTGAAGGGTGTTTTTTTTTTTTTTCTCTCTGCTTGGAACAAGGATCCAAACATCTAAAATTACAGCTCTTTTTTCCATGAGATCTTCCCACACAAAGCCTCGCACAGAAAAAAAAATGCTACAAACCCCCCCCCCCCAATCCCAAGGTCGCATGCCAGCAAAGAAAAGGAGGGTGGGTGAAATCATTTGGAGGAAGAGATTTTTCCCCTTCTGGATACTGTGCATAGATTGAGCGAAGAACTCGAAAAAAAGCAAAGATTTTCGCCCGGAAAAAAAAAAAATTGGAGGGGGAAAAAAAAAAAAGATTGCCACAGCTAAAGGGATTAAATCTTTTTTTTTGAAAACGATCTGGGAATTGAGAGTTTGCATAAGCTCATGCTGCATTTGGAAGGGCGTGATTTATCTTTTCCTGGCTTTTGATGGCTCTTTCCGTCAGCTGCCTTTAATCGCTCTTTAAATGAAACCGATGGTTTTATTGACAGCGCTATTTTGACGGACATGACTGCTTTTGCAAAGCACTATAGTTTTACTTTTTTTTTTTTGTCTTTTTGGGTCTGCAAAGTGATCTGTAAATACGATGAATAAATTTAAGTGAAACACATTTCACTGCGCGGGGAAGACGACAAGAAAAAAGGATTCCCAGCCCTGAGGCCCATGACATCCAGAGCTCACTTAATTGACATTTGCACTGAAATCACTCTTAGGAAATTGACGGGTTTTTTTTTTTGAGTAGTAGTTAATGTGCTTCCACTCTTCCGCAGAATTGGGATATTAAGTAAGACAGATAATCCTCAACGTACGACCCCAATTGAGCCCAAATTTTTGTTGCTAAGTGAGACAGTTGTTAAGTGATTTTTCCCTATTTTACAACCTTTCTTGCCACAGTTGTTAAGTGAATCACTGCTCATAAAATTATCTGCTACAATGTCCTAACTGTCAGTGACTACTTCAGCTTCAACCACAATATACGAGCACACAATAGATAGAAACTTAAAGTGAACCGCTACAAACTCGATTGCAGAAAATATGACTTCAGCAAAAGAGTGGTCAATGCCTGGAATCTACCTGACTCTGGTTTCTTCCCCAACCCCCCAAAACTTTAACCTTAGACTGCCTACTATTGATCTCACCCCATTCCTAAGAGGTCTGTAAGGGACATGTATAAGCGCGCCAACATGCCTACCTTCCCTGTTCTACTGTCCCTTTTTATTCGTATCCATTTCACGTATTCAATTCATGCTTATACTTATATATATTACCTAATACGTTCTTGACAAATAAATAAAATAAATAAATAAAAGTGCAACTTGGAATAACACCTGTATCAACTCTAGGGGAGGGTGCTCGATTCCGTTTCCTAGCCAAGGAAGCCAGCGTTGTCCGAAGGCACTTCTGTGGCCATGTGGCACATGGAATGCTGTTACCTTCCCATTGAAGTGATGCCTATTTATCTACTCGCATTCGCATGCTTTCGAACTGCTGGATGGGCGGGAACTGAAGCGAGGAACGGGAGCTCATCCCATCACGTGGCGCTTGGGTCTCGAATCTGGGCTGTCAGCTTTCCAGATAACAAGCTCAGCGTCTTTAACCACTGAGCCATTGCGCCCCTCACATGCTCTCTATACAAAGAATAGTAAATAAGACAGCGAAGGGGAAACCCCAATGAGTCATAATCCGGATTAGAAGCTGGTTCTCTCTGCCCACCAAGAACACCTGCCAACTTCACCCTCCTTATCACGGTGCAATGCCAAAATACGGTCCGTGTGTATTTTTAGAAGCTGTGCTGGATTTCTCACCCTGCATGGACAAATGAGAAGAAAGGGATAGTGTGGTGGGATGGCAGAAGGACAGAAGCTCTCTCTGGACTGCATTAGAGGTTAAGCTATCTATCCTCTGTTAGGACTTATGGTCATAGAGGTGCTCTGGTCCTGGTGTGAGATCCTTGAAGGCCACTCGTGAAGTTTCTGTCCAGCTGTTGAGTTTAACTGTCAGCCCTTCAGGATAGACCAGACATGGAAACGAATGCCCTGAAGATCAATACTACTTTTGTAAGAGCTGTGGTGGCGCAGTGGTTAGAGTGCAGTACTGCAGGCTACTTCTGCTGACTGCTGGCTGCCGGCAGTTTGGCAGTTCGAATCTCACCAGGTTCAAGGTTGACTCAGCCTTCCTTCCTTCCATCTGGGTCAAATGAGGACCCAGATTGTTGGGGGCAACATGCTGACTCTGTAAACCGCTTAGAGCGGGTTATTAAGCACAGTGAAGCAACATATAAGTCTAAGTGCTATTGCAATCAAAAACCGTGGTGGCACAGTGGTTAGAAGACAGTATTGCAGGCTGACTCTGCCCACTTCCAGGAGTTCGATCCTGACTGGCTCAAGGTTGACTCAGCCTTCCAGGTTCGGTAAAATGAGGACCCAGATTGTTGGGAGCAAGAGGCGGACTCTGTAAACCGCTTACAGTAAAAGCCCTGTGAAGTTGTATATAAGTCTAAGTGCTATTGCTATTGTAAATCAACAGTAAAAGAATCGTGCAAATCTGGATGTACTTCCCTTCACTCTCCCTTTATGTTTGTGAGAATTAGGGAGCAGCTTTTCTGAGATGTTTACTCACATTCCTTTCTTGGCCAGGCTTAAGTCCCTCTTATCTGACCATTGCCTCTGTTCTGTAAACCAGGGGTCCCCAACCCCAAGTCCGAGGACTGCTACTAGTCCGCAGCCTGTTGGGAACTGGGCCATGCAAGCAGCAGGAGAACACACGAAGTTTCATTTACACAAACGCAGGATCTAGGTTGCATTCATGAATCCACTCCCACCCTGCAGCTGCCACCACCATCACTGCCACTGCTGTCAGTCTGTGAAACCACTTATCTAAACTGAGCTCTTTCCTAGTTAGCCAGAATGCTGGCAAAATATTACTAGCAAACCTAGTACTCTATCCAGGTCAAATCAAGATGGACATTTATCACATTAGCTGCGTGGGTCTATTTGGACAGCTTCTGAGCTTTTAATAATAATACTGTAAAAAGAATAATAGAATAGAATAGAATAGCAGAGTTGGAAGGGACCTTGGAGGTCTTCTAGTCCAACCTCCTGCTTAGGCAGGAAACCCTACACCACTTCAGAGAAATAGTTATTCAACATCTTCTTAAAAACTTCCAGTGTTGGAGCATCCACAACTTCTGGAGGCAAATTGTTCAACTTATTAATTGTTCTAACTGTTGGGAAATTTCTCCTTAGTTCTAAGTTGCTTCTCTCCTTGATTAGCTTCCATCCATTGCTTCTTGTCCTGCCTTTGGGTGCTTTGGAGAATAGCTTGACCCCCTCGTCTTTGTGGCAGCCCCTGAGATATTGGGACCCTGCTATCATGTCTCCCCTAGTCCTTCTCTTCATTAAACTAGACAGACCCAGTTCCTGCAACCGTTCTTTATATGTTTTAGCCTCCAGCCCCCCAATCATCTTTGTTGCTCTTCTCTGCACTCTTTCTAGAGTCTCAACATCTTTTTTACATCACGATGCCCAAAACTGGATGCAAATATTCCAAGAGTGGCCTTACCAAGGCCTGATAAAGTGATATTAACACTTCATGTGTTCTTGATTCTTTCCCTCTGTTTATGAAGCCCAGAACTGTGTTGGCTTTTTTTGGCAGCTGCTGCACACGACTTTCTTTCGAAGATATTTATAGGCCATATATAGGATTGCATTATAAGCCAATTTCTACTAGGGCTAATCTCTGTGAAATTGCAATCCACTTCAAGAAGCATTTCAAAAAGTCCAGAAACAGAAAAGAAGCCATGGCCATTTCTCTGTGCACATGATAACGGGGCAAACTGTGGCATCATGGCCACCAATTGTGACTTTTTTGCCCCCCCCCCCGATGTTCCCGGCATAAAACTGTCAACAGTGGTCCCTTCCAACTCTGTTATTCTATTCTATTCTATTCTATTCTATTCTATTCTATTCTATTCTATTCTATTCTATTCTATTCTATTCTATTCTATTCTATTCTATTCTATTCTATTCCATTCCATTCCATTCCATTCCACTCCACTCCACTCCACTCCACTCCATTTCATATTTTCTATTCTGTTCTGTTCTGTTACATTCCGTTCTGTTACATTCCATTCCATATTTCCTGTCCTGTCCTGTCCTGTCCTGTCCGTTCTGTTCCGTTACATTCCGTTCCACTCCATTCCATTCCATATTTTCTATTCCGATCCTATCCTATCCTATCCTATCCTATCCTATCCTATCCTATCCTGAACCTTCCTGTCTCCGAATATTATCTGGTGTAAAATCTCAGAAAGGTTGAGAAATATTTCAGGGAAGAGGAGCCTTCCCAAAGAGGCACAACTGACAGCTATCAGGGGGCCAACCCAGATGAGCTGAGACAGCCAGGCTGGGTCTCCCTGCCAGAGTCTCTTGGTTAAGTGATGGGTTGGGAGAAAGGAGGCTTGCGATAATCCAAGCCAACACGTCTTAGACATCTTTAGCCAGAAGAAAAATACAATTACTTGTTAACACTCATCACATGAAAACCAAACCGCCTTTAACTGTGGAACATTACAAAACCTTAGTTTTTGTTCAATTCCCCCGAGACAGAGAAGCATTTGGTACACTCACTGGGAAAAAAATAATAATAATGCACCTCCTTCTGTGAAAGTTATCCCTGCTTATCTCTGCTTTTCTTCCCTCCATCATCAGTCTCCAACCCCTTCACCAATCTCTCAGATCTCTGGCTTCATTAATGGGTTCTGTTTAGCTTGGGGCTTTGTGCATTCTGTGAACTCAGCTATTGTGGTTTGTTGGTCACGCTTTGCAGCTTAAGGCAGTGCGTTATGAAGTTTACTCCCCAGAGTCTATGGCGCTTCACGTGTGGCGTGTGACTTCCACGCCTACGTACGAGGAAGAGAAGGGTCTTGCACGCAAAATCTTGAGCAGCCCCTTTGCTTTGGAACCGGCGCACATGGATGAAATGTTAGTTGATATTTGTGTTGACGTTTGTGGGGGAATGTTACACGAACAAGGGTTTTTCAGCTTTCGTTGCGCTGCACGGAGGAATATTTTTCAGGACACCTTGTGGGAAAGAAATGGGGAAGGAAGGTTTTGAAGCTCAGGGTTCAAAGCTCCATTCAAAAAGAGGAAAGAGTAGGAATGTGTGATGGGCTCACACTTTTGTCTGCCCAGTCAATCAGAGAATCAACAAAGTCCTTTTGGGTCTCAGTTGTGAACCATCCCACTTCACTTCCTTTTATTATTATTTTTTTTTGAAGTGGGATTCTTTACATGCTGCTCAACCCTATAGGACTTAAAGACTCAACCCTATAGGGGTGAAATGCTCCAGGTTCGGACCGGATTGCCCGATCCGGTAGCAATGGAGGCGGGTGGTTCGGAGAACTGGTAGCAAAAATCCCTGCCCCTCCCCATACCCAGCTGAGCCGCACAATCATCAGAGGCTTTTTTTTTTTTTTTACTTTTAAAAGCATTTTTTCTACAACCTCTTTGGCTGAAAAAATGCTTTTAAAAGTAAAAAAAAAGCCTCTGCTGATCAGGCAACTCAGCTTGGATCGTCAGAGGCATTTAAAAGAAAAAAAAGGGCTTTTTTTCTTTTAAATGCCTCTGACGATCCCTGCTGAGTTGCCTGATCGTCAGAAGCATTTAAAAGAAAAAAAGCCTCTGCCATCAGGCAACTCAGCTGGGATCGTCAGAGGCTTTTGAAAGCATTTTTTTACAACCTCTTCGCCGAAGAAGTTGTAGAAAAAATTGTTTTAAAAGTTTATTTTTAAAAATGGCCACACCCACCCAGTCACATTACCCCCCCACCACCAAGCCACACCCACAGAACCGGTAGTAACCAATTTTAGATTTCACCACGGGACTTACTGCCTTGACACTGAAAACAACGATCTGATCTGAATTAGGACCACAATGCCCAGCACCTGGGAATCCTAGCTTTCCCTCAGACACCCTAGTTACAAGAATCTACCTTCCCTTTTCCACATGTCCACCTCAACTCCCTCTACATTAAGCCTCCTCCATGCTATCAAAGTCTTGGACAAGAAGGAAAGTATGTTTTAATGAACCCAAGTTTGCATTGGGACAGGAGGCTCCAAAAAGACAACATGGCAGTAGCATCCACACAAAAAACCTTTTCCTGTTTCACATGCATTGGGAGGCCTGCACAAAAGGGAGGAATTTTGATTGCACAACTGGGACCTCCATCTTAACCCTAACCCTAACCACCCACCACCCAATGCAGAGTAGATTCAGCCACCAATGCCTTATACCTCCACCAATTAAAGGAATAATTTAAATATTGGACATCTTTGTAGACCCGATTACCCCATGTTTATTCAGTTTTTCAAGGTTTGCCCAATGCACTGAATCATAAACTAAAACCGACCAAGAACCCACAAAACACCAAGCTAAGTCTGGCATTGGCTGGAATATGGCTCAGTGCAGAGGTGGGTTTCAGCAGGTTCTGACCAGTTCTGTAGAACCGGTAGCGGAAATTTTGAGTAGTTCGGAGAACCGGTAGTAAAAATTCAGACTGGCTCTGACCCCATCTATTCTCTGCCTCCCAGGTCTCAACTGATCAGGAGGAAATGGGGATTTTGCAGTAACCTTCCCCTGCCATGCCCACCAAGCCACGCCCACAGAACCAGTAGTAAAAAATTTTGAAACCCACCACTGGCTCAGTGTGTCACTCAAGTCCAGCCACTCTTCAATATGTGATTGTTTGGGAGCGCCAAAAGAGAAGATGCAGGCCTGACAACTATCCATCCATCCATCCATCCATCCATCCATCCATCCATCCATCCATCATCCATCCACCCACCCATGCATTTCAGCTTCTTCTGATCTCCTTAAGTGTTCCATACAGGTGGCTTTGCAGGTCCTGAAAACACCTGCATTTCTCCTCTGCAGGTATCCATCCTGCCTGCCCCAAATTCTTCTGCCTTTAGTTCTTCCACCATCCCATCTCTCTCCTCAGTTCTTTTCTCTTGGAAGCAGACTGAGTTCTGCACAATACAGAGATGCCCCTTTAGTTAAGCCGGCCTTTTCTGAGCCCAGAGTGTTTTATGACCGCTTTATCCAGGTGAGTTTGGCTTCCCCCCCCCCCCCGCTCACAGTCCTGCTGGCAGGGAGTAGGAGATGCAGCCTCGCACATCTGGAAGGTGCCAGGTTGGGAAAAACTTTTCCCGAAGCGAAGCCACCAAACTTGTCACTCAGGAGGAAACATTACACCGAAATGAAAACACCAAAATCTGCAGGCAACACTTAAACTCCAGTTGCAGGAAACGAGAATCGACTTCCCTGCTGTCCTCAAGAACAAAGGCCTTTCTTTCCCTTACATAAGTCGCTCTTTCCTTCCCAGGCTAGTTGTGTATCAGTTTGCACAACCCATTAAAACCCATTTTCTTGTATTTAGACCCGGTTTGTGGGGGGCAATAAGCTGACTTTGTATAAAATATACAAAAGTATGAAGGCTATTGCTTAACGCATTGTAAGGCGCCCTGAGTCTCCGGAGAAGGGCGGCATATAAAAATAAATAAAAATAAAAATTATTAGTTTGAGGGGTTTTTTGGGGGGGGAAGGCTGGTGGGTGGGTAGTAGCTTAGCCTATGTGTACCCAATGCATTGCATGAACTTAGAAAGAAAAGTGAATTTACTGAATAAAGGTAGTTGTGTAAATAAAATGGTGTTGTTGTTTTTTTTCCAGATTCTGGAAAGGCAATGGGAAAAGATGGAAGACCCACACAGTCCATCTTTCAAAATAACCTCTGGTGAATTTTTTATTGCTACTATTCAGGCATGTCTGGAAGGCAGGGTCAAAAAAAGCCAAGATGGCAGCCATGATGATGTCATCGTAGCTCTGCCTGTCACACACAATACAACAGGGGTGTCAAACTCAAGTCATCATGGCGGCGTCACGTGATGTATTGGGACTTTTCCCCTCTTCACTAAACTGGGTGTGGGAGGGGGCTAGCACGTGACGCATCTAGCCCGAAGGCCACAAGTTTGACACCCCTGCAATAGAGCATCCTAAGGACAGAACTGCAGCCTCCTGAAGTTGCAGACAGTAGACATAGACATAGCTAACCATGGTTGACTTCCTTATTGCAAACCTGACGGACTCCCTTGAATAGTGGGATGATGCACTCCAAAGGATGTCCCCACCCCCACCCCCCACCTCCGTGGGTCAGTCCTGAGCCCTTCTAGGAGCCTTGGGAAGCCTAAAGGAGCCCATCCACAAAATGTCCCGGACCGAATCTGGATGCAGAAGGTTAGTTGGGAAGGGGTGGCCCAACCTTGTCTTTGCTTCACTCCCAGTTCACACGAGCCTTTCTGGTTTTCCTACCCTCTGAAAATGCAACGGCTGAGCTGAAACCTACTAGTGGAAGCTCGCAAACACAACTGACCGTCCATCCTACCCACCCAAAGCAGGAGGGTCTCCACATGGGGTCAAAAAGTCAAAATGGCAGCTCCATGGGGGGAGGGGGTTGCCTCCCCTTGTGGATTCTCTGATCCGAAGAGCAGCAGTTGGGAAAATAAGAGGCCCAGCCGAATTCCCTGGTTCTATGTTTCCTACTTTCCTTTTGGGGGAAAAAATAGCATAGAAATGGGATTTAAAAAGCCGCTTTCACAGAGATCCTCTTTCAGGGCTCCTGGGTGCAACAGGCAGGACTCTTTGCAAACTGGTAGCTCTCCATGATAGTTTTTGACATGAAATGGAAAAAAAAAACAAAACATCCTTCTTTGGAAGGAGGATAATTAAATCCACCCACCAAATCATCTTTTCACAGCCCTGGGGCTCTGCTGAATGTGGCTCTTTGGAAACTCAAGCCTCTACAAAATCTTTTGTTTGGTTTTGTTGTTACATGTCAGGCGCTGTTAATTTTGCCAAGAAGGCTCTCTGGCTGCTGCTTCATTCTTCAACACATCTGGCCAATATTTCAGATTGCAGCCCCAAACCTCTTATGCAAACACAATGCATCATGTCAGTTGCGGGGCAAATAACATGAGCAAGCATTTTATTTCTTCCCTGGATGCAATTCCTGGAGCTGCAGAAAGCAGCAAAAATAGGGAGGGGAAAAAAAAGAACGAGGAATGCACATTTGATTAATGGAGAACAAAGGAGCAGCGACTCAGACTTAAGGGGGAAAATGGGCTAAAAATAAATTTAAAAAGACACATCACAACAATGTATTCTCTGCAATGGAGCAACTTCGAATTGACTCCGGAGTTCAGGAGATCTTAAAAAGTTGCTCCGCAGGAATTCTTAACAATCCATCAAGGGAAGGAGGCTCAGCTGAGGGATTTACTAAGGCTTCGGAAAATGGCATTTGTAAATCTAAAACCAAAGTGGCCACAGCTGATAGCTGCTCTTTGGCTAAACTTTTCCCAAACAAAGCAATGTTGTGAAAGAAAGAAGGAAGGAAGGAAGGAAGGAAGGAAGGAAGGAAGGAAGGAAGGAAGGAAGAAGAAGGAAGAAGGAAGGAAGGAAGGAAAGAAGGAAAGAAGGAAGGAAAGAAGAAGAAAAGAAGGAAGGAAAGAAGGAAGGAAAGAACAAAGAAAGAAGAAAGGAAAAATGGAAGGAAGGAAGGAAGAAGGAAAGAAAGAAAGAAGGAAGGAAGGAAGGAAGGAAGAAGGAAGGAAAGAAAGAAAGAAGGAAGGAAGGAAGGAAGGAAAGATGGAAGGAAGGAAGGAAGGAGAAGGAAGGAAAGAAGGAAGGAAAGAAGAAGGAAGGAAGGAAGGAAAGAAGGAAGAAGGAAGGAAGGAAAGAAGAAGGAAGGAAAGAAAGAAAGAAAGAAAGAAAGAAAGAAAGAAAGAAAGAAAGAAAGAAAGAAAGAAAGAAAGAAAGAAAGAAAGCCAAGGAGCCAACTTTGGAGGAAAGAGGAAAGCGGCTGCACTTACTTGTCCAGGATGAAGTAGAGGTCGAAGCCCCCGTAGCAGGCGGCGCCCCCGTCCTCCCTCTGCCCGCCTCGCCCGTCACAGGTGAGCACCAGGGCGGCCAGGAAGAGCCACCGCGAGCCCCGCAGGAGAAGCTGCTGCTCCGCCAGAGCCATGGCCGAACGCAGGCGGAGAAGGTCCGGGGACTCTGGGCTGGCCAAGCTCCCTTAGCGGAGGGCCATGCAGAGGCTCCCCGAGCCTCGAGCAGGGGGAAAAGTCCCGGGAAAAGAGGCGTCCAGCTTTCCCTTCTGCCGCCTTCAGCGACTCTCCTTTGGCCCTTTCGCTCCAAGCGCAGCGCAGCCAAGCCAGCCACTGGCTCTGCAAGGCGATTGGCAACTTCCGGACGCTTTCTCTCTCTCTCTCTCTCTCTTTCTTTCTTTTTTTCTTTTTCCCCTTGGCTTTGCCTTGCCCCAGATTCGAGGAACGTGGAAGCCTCTCCGCCCCCTTCCCCGCCAAGGGAAGCTCGCTGCTTTGCCTGCGAGCGGAGATCTCAGGATGCCTCCTTGTGGCCGAGCGCACGCTGCGCTCCGACCATGCGCTCAGCGCCTTCGCCCAGCGGAGCTGCCCGCTTCTGTCCAGACTCCAGATCCAGGAGGCTCTCCGTAGGCTTGAGCGCGGGCCCCTCTCCTACATGGGGTTCATTAGTCAGAAAAATTAAGGTCCTGCCCCTAGAACTAAGGAGAACTTTCCCCACGCTTAGAAGACTTAATCAACGGAACGAGGTGCCTTCAGAAGTTGGAGGTGCTCCATCACTGGAGGCTTTCAAGAAGAGATTGGACAGCCCGTTTGTCCGGAATGGGATAGGGTCTCCTGCTTGAGCAGGGGGTCCGGCTAGAAGACCTCCCAAGCCCCTTTCAACTGTTATCCTGTTTCTGTTTCAAATAAATGGGCTATTATTTACGCACTATGAAAAACCTGGATTTGTAAGCAACTCTAGGCAGTGTTTGTGGTGCATTTTATATGAACTGATTTTTTGAATAGAATAGAATAGAAAATATGGAATGGAATGGAATGGAATGGAATGGAATAGAAAATATGGAATGGAATGGAATGGAATGGAATGGAATAGAATAGAATAGAATAGAATAGAATAGAATAGAATAGAATAGAATAGAATAGAATAGAATAGAATAGAATAGAATAGAATAGAATAGAATAGGATTCTTTATTGGCCAAATGTGATTGGACACACAAGGAATTTGTCTTTGGTGCATACGCTCTCAGTGTACATAAAAGGAAAAGATACATTCGTCAAGAGGAATATAATATAATATAATAGAGTAGAATAGACTAGACTAGACTAGAATTTTTTATTGGCCAAGTGTGATTGGACACTCTCGGTGCATAAGCTCTCAGTGTACATAAAAGAGTAGAGTAGAGTAGAGTAGAGTAGAGTAGAGTAGAGTAGAATAGAATAGAATAGAATAGAATAGAATAGAATAGAAATATTAATAAGAATAGGAATAAGAATAGAATAGAATAGAATAGAATAGAATAGAATAGAATAGAATAGAATAGAATAGAATAGAATAGAATAGAATAGAATAGAATAGAATAGAGTTCTTTATTGGCCAAGTGTGATTGGACACACAAGGAATTTGTCTTTGGTGCATACGCTCTCAGTGTACATAAAAGGAAAAGATACATTCGTCAAGAGGAATATAATATAATATAATAGAGTAGAATAGACTAGACTAGACTAGAATTTTTTATTGGCCAAGTGTGATTGGACACTCTCGGTGCATAAGCTCTCAGTGTACATAAAAGAGTAGAGTAGAGTAGAGTAGAGTAGAGTAGAGTAGAGTAGAATAGAATAGAATAGAATAGAATAGAATAGAATAGAAATATTAATAAGAATAGGAATAAGAATAGAATAGAATAGAATAGAATAGAATAGAATAGAATAGAATAGAATAGAAGAGTTCTTTATTGGCCAAGTGTGATTGGACACACAAGGAATTTGTCTTTGGTGCATAGGCTCTCAGTGTACATAAAAGAAAAGATACATTCGTCAAAAATCATAAAACGCAACACTTAATGATAGTCATAGGGTACAAATAAGCAATTGAATCATACTAGGAAACAAACAGAACAATATAAATCATAAAAATACAAGCAACATGGTTACAGTCATAAGTGGGAGGAGATAGGTACTAGGAAGGATGAGAAGAATAATAGTAATGCAGACTTTGTAAATCATTTGACCAAAAAAAAATATCTGATATTCATTCAGTTCATTCAGACGTTCTCCTCGTGCTGAGCCAAAACGTGAAAAGTTCCCAGTTCCTGTTATTAAAACTCCAGGGATGAAACAGAGACTCAAAGGAGAATTCCTCTGGCAAAATGTCCACCAAATCGGGCCAAGTGTGATTTGGCCGAGACAGAGAAGATTAGGAGTCTCAGTGGCCTCTTCTGGAAAAAGTGGCAAGCCCTTCAGAGTCTGAGCTGGCTTTTCACCCTAAATCATGATTTGCTTCCTTCTGATTTACTGAGTAAACCACAGTGTTGGTGTGGCACCTTAAGTTAAGATTGTGGTTGATTAACTGCAGTGGCTGCTTATTACAATATGTCCCAATTTTCAGGATAACACTCCAAGCAGTTCCAAGCACTGTAAGCAACTGTACAATAAATAGGATTTTGAAAGCCTCAGAAGTGGCCTGGTTCCTACAGGACAGTGATGGTCTTTGGCACTCTCTCTACACACACAGCGAACTCATTCATGAAACAAACCGTGTTTTGATTTAGCATGAGGTCTGAGCTTAAGGAGTTCATATCTGCTCCTTATAGGGGTGTCCATGGGGGAGGCTACCCTCTTCCAATGGAATAGAATAGAGTAGAGTAGAGTAGAGTAGAGTAGAGTAGAGTAGAGTAGAGTAGAGTAGAGTAGAATAGAATAGAATAGAATAGGAGATAACTGATTGTAGAATAGAATAGAATAGAATAGAATAGAATAGAATAGAGTATAGTAGAGTATAGTAGAGTAGAGTAGAGTAGAATAGAATAGAATAGAATAGAATAGAAGATAACTGATTGTAGAATAGAATAGAGTAGAGTAGAGTAGAGTAGAGTAGAGTAGAGTAGAGTAGAGTAGAGTAGAGTAGAGTAGAATAGAATAGAATAGAATAGGAGATAACTGATTGTAGAATAGAGTAGAATAGAGTAGAGTAGAGTAGAATAGAATAGAATAGGAGATAACTGTACAATAAAGTAGAGTAGAGTAGAGTAGAGTAGAATAGAATAGGAGATAACTGTAGAATAGAATAGAGTAGAGTAGAGTAGAGTAGAGTAGAGTAGAGTAGAGTAGAGTAGAATAGAATAGAATAGAATAGAATAGAAGATAACTGATTGTAGAATAGAGTAGAGTAGAGTAGAGTAGAGTAGAGTAGA
Source organism: Pantherophis guttatus (assembly GCF_059756535.1). Classification (NCBI taxonomy): domain Eukaryota; kingdom Metazoa; phylum Chordata; class Lepidosauria; order Squamata; family Colubridae; genus Pantherophis; species Pantherophis guttatus. The sequence goes on from NC_142071.1 coordinate 1,271,481, forward strand.
GTAGAGTAGAGTAGAGTAGAGTAGAGTAGAGTAGAGTAGAATAGAGTAGAATAGAGTAGAACAGAACAGAACAGAACAGAACAGAACATGTTCTAGTCCAGCCCCCTGCTCAAGCAGGAGAACCTATACCAATGATGGCAAACCTTTTAGGGACTGAATGCCCAAAATACAACCCAAAACCCACTTATTTATCACAAAGTGCCAACATGGCAATTTAAGCTGAATAATGAAGTTTTGTGAGGAATTTCAATCACTCTTTCACAACTTGATTTCTCCCTGTGGCACTGGTTTTCTAAGTGACTGTCTAGTCTGTTCTTAAAAACCTCCCATGTTGAAGCACCCACAACCTCTGGTGGCAAGCTGTTCCAGTGGTTAATTGTCTTCACTGTTAGGAAGTTTCTCCTTAATTCCAGGTTGCTTCTCTCCTTGGTTAGTTTCCAACCATTGTTTCTTATCCTGCCTTCTTTGGTGCTTTGGAGAATAATTATTTGACCTTCTCTTCTACGGGGCAGCCCCTCAAATACTGAAATACCTCTATCATGTCACCCCTAGTCCTTCTTTTCTCTGGACTAGCCAGACCCAAAATTCACAGCTGTTCTTCATATATTTTAGTCTCCAAGCCTTTAATCATCTTAGTTGCTCTTCCCTGAACTTTTTCCAAAGTCTAAACTTCTTTTTTGTAGTAGACTCTGAGTGGTTTAGAAGAGACCACCACAAAAATCAAATTAAAATCAGTACACACTCGTGGAAGGTTGCTGCAATGGGGCCTCTCAAAAGGACAGGGAAGGCGCGTGGCATTCGTTGCCTTCAACCAATGCTCAGGGCATGAGAAATACTCCATACTAAGAGACTCAGCTCTTAATTCAGAAATGCAAATAGATTTTAATAGGTAGAACCCAGATCTGGTTTCCCACGATTGGAAAATAACGCTACAAGGATGCCCCTGGTTTGAAAGAAAATACAAGCAACAGAAAAATCACTCCGTATGGAAGAAGTAGTCATTTCTTCTTGGAAATCCAAATGAATGAAATTGGCAATGATTTAAGAAGCATCTGGGTTAAATTACATTAAATGGGGGTGGGGAACGATGGTGTGTACTGTTGCCCACCCAACCAAGAAGAAGTTATGGACGATGCTTCCAAGAGCAAATTGCAGATCTTCCGAAGAGGCATGAAGTCATCGGGATGGAAGACTTTAATTACCCCAACATCTGTCGGGAAACAGCTCCGCCAAGCATGGTCCTTCCAGGAAATTCCTGACTTGCCCTGCTGATAACTTTCTCCTTCAGAGAATGGAAGGGAGGCATAAGAGGGTCAGCTTTCCTTGGCTGAATATTAACCAGTAGGAAAGACTTAGCTGAAGGAGTGAAAAGAGCAAGAACATGGAGAGAACATGATCACAGGGCGGGTGGGGGGTGGAAGACTTGATTTTGAGGGAAACCAAACCTGGGTGTGACCAGCACAGAACTTGGACTTCAGAAAAGCAGATTTTAACACAGAGATTAATTGTAAGTAGGACCCTCTGGCTGAAAAGGGGGAAAGATGCTCAAGATGAGAAGAAACAGACAACCAAAGGAGAACACCAGTAGTATCTAGAAAATCTAGGAACCGTACCAGAACTCAGAATGGCTGAGTCTTGCAAGAAAGAATTAAAAACTGTTAACTCAGAATATGAGTGGAATGTTAATTTATTCTTACACATTCATCATCATCTTCATTTAACGACCCCATAATCCCTTTCAGGGTGGAGTCTAAGCAACTGAATGGAGTTAGCAGAGTGTTTTAACGGACAGATGCCCTTCCTGTCGTCAATGCAGAGTTTTGTTCAGCAGATATATTCTCAGTGTGCCCAGAGAGAGAAATATCTGCCTCTACCTAGGATCGAACTCACAGCCTCCTGATTGTGAGGCGAGAGCTCCACCTCTAGGCCATTCACCACTCCTAAATTTATTCTTACATATTGTAGGAAGAAAAATCCGGTCCGGTTCCAAACCGGGAGAAAGGCACTAGGAATAAAATGGAGGCTGATTGGAAAGAAGGACTCTGTTTCTTGATGAACAGAACCAACCACAGCATGCAGTTCTGGGACAGCTGACAAATTAGCTTGATGAGTGCATTGAATTTTATAGGTTTCTGTGAATTTGAAGTTTGAACTGTTCTTGGGTTTGCAATGACGGGGATTTTGTGTCTCTTGCTATTTGATTGGTGGTGGGTTAATCCTATGGAGAATCTCATCGTGGATCAATTTTTTAATGAATCTAATATGCACTTCTCTAGGTAGATTATGTCTATGTGCATAATTCGTGTGGATTCTATAAATTTCATCCATTTCATTAATCATTTCTTCCTTTCCAATTCCTAATGCTCCTGCCAATAGCTCCGCCATCATCTCCGGAAGGTCCTCATTCTTTTCTTCCCACACATTCTGAAATCGTAGAAAATGGGCAGCCTTATCTATTTCCAATTGGATTATTGTCTGTTCGAGATCTCTATTGGCTTGAATTAATCTTTCTTCAATCTCCTCCACTTTTTTTTCTTCCCTTCCCATTCTATCTTCCATCTCCTGTAATTTTTGTTCATTTTTTAGAATTTGTTGCTGGAAGCATTCAAATTTATCATCCATTGATCTCATCTTTTCTTTCATTTCTCCTGTGTCACTCCTTACTTCTCCTATCTCTCGTTTCAAATCCTCATGGTTCTTTAACATAACCTCCTGCATTGTTTGTAGCATCTGTTGTAGATCCTTAAATGAGTTTGATCTCTCTCTGCAAAATCCCCATTTCCTCCCAATCAGCTGGGACTTGGGAGACAGAGAAGAGATGGGGCGGGGCCAGTCAGAATTTTTACTACCGGTTCTCCAAACTACTCAAAATTTCCACTAACGGTTCTCCAGAACTGGTCAGAACCTGCTGAAACCCACCTCTGGTACATACCCTGCCCTTGCCATGTTCCTCCCTGCAGCCTCACCATCAAGCTACCACCTGATCTATCTCAAAAGCTGGAAAGTTGGAGAGTATGAAACGAGTGTAACAAATGGGGGTGACAAACCGAGACTTGACACAGGCTTGTGAGTTCAATGCATGTGTTTAATTGGCCACATTCTAACTTTTCTGCCCTCTGAGGGGAGAAGGAAACAATGCAGGTAATAACCCCTGCAACATATCCCAGGAGAGAGTTACTCGTACATGGCTTCGTGGCAGTAAGAGATGTGGAGAATGAAGAGGATGTTCATCCGGAAACAGGATGATCCTTCCGAGAAGAAAAAGCTTGGCTCTGGAACGAAAGACATTGGGACAAATTGAATGACCCATTGGGATCCCCACATCAAAACAACTTACCTTATGCACGCCCAGAATCTGAAAATAACATTTAACCCAGCACAGGTACTTAAGCAAAATGGTTCAGTTGAGATCGGCATACGTAGGACTGATTGGGGTAGATTGTAGGGCTGTCACCGAGATATAATTTTATCATATTTTATCTATATCTTAAATTATTGTGTTTTATTCCAATTTCATTGTAAATCGTATTTTATTCCAATTTCATTTTAAATCGTATTTTATTCCAATTTCATTTTAAATCGTATTTTATCCAATTCCATTTTAGATTGCTTTTATCAAATTGCAGTAATAATTTGTTTCTGGAACTCTGCACTTTAATATGATGCAAGGGCAAATAAATAAACAAACAAACATTGGGACAAATTTGACAGCTTCACATGCCACATAGGCTGTGGTGGGATTCAGCCAGTTCGCATCTATTCGGGAGAACCGGTTCCCTTCTCCTCCTCCTCCCCTCCCCTCTTTCCCTTCCCTTCCTCCTCTTTCCTTTCTCCTTTCCTTTCTCCCCCCCCCCACCTTCTTCTTGGATTCATAAAATTCTGCAAACGCTCCTTGGTTTATTCAAAGAAACCCAAAGCCAATACTTACTTTTAATTTCAAAAGCAAGATAGCTGGGGATCCCTTGGCAAAATGTTTCCACCTGTTTCCCATAGACGGACAGGTCTGAAATTTTCTTATGGGAAACGGTGAAGGAGATCTCCTTTGGGGCAGGTCCACTTCGAGGATTCTTCTAAAAGAGGAGAGAACAAGAGGGCCGTGTTTAAAGATGGATGCAATGAATGGCATGCACTAAAATGGGAAGAGGGATTTCATATCACTTTTTAGACTGGCTCATTAGCCATCTGGGCCACAGGGGGGAAAAATACTCTCTTATCAATATACAGAATAACAGAGTTGGAGGTCAAGCAGGAGACCGTATACAATTTGAGACAAATGGCTGCCTGTCTCTTCTTAAAAGCTGCTATTGATGGAGCACTCACAGCTTCTGAAGGCAAGTGGTAGAATTAAAGGTGCTGGGTTGTCGAGGGGCTTTTGACTCTCGACAGAAAGGATGCAAAAGGAGGGACAAAACGAAACGTGGATAACAAAAACGTTTTCAACATTATTTTAAATGTTTGAATAGAATTGTTGAATTATTCCGCAATGAGTTGTCCCGTGGCTCCTCTCTGTCCGCCGCAAATTGAAGATGTGGCTCTGTCATCAAAGGGGCTGATCCGTAGGGGGGATTTTAAATAATTTTAATCAATTTTTAATTGGATTTTTAATGTTTATGTAATTTTTGTTCTGTTCTTTGTAAGCCGCCCTGAGTCCTTCGAGAGAAGGGCAGCATATAAATTACATAAATAAATAAATAAATAAATAGCTAGTTGGCCATGACGAATTGGCCATGGTACCTTTTTGCTGGGCCCAGGTGGACCTTCCTCCCAGATCTCCCTATCTTTACCTGTTTTTCCCGGATAGTTTTGGGAAGAGTAGTTATGTCTGGCATGATCTGTTTATTCATTCTGACGATGAAGCAGGTTTTCTTGGACAGTATCCGGGTTGCCATGAAACCCTATCAAAGCAAAACAGGAGCCAAAAAAAATGAGAACGACGCCAAGAGAATCTGAGGCTGGGGAAGTTCCCTGAGCCTTCCCATTAGATCATAAGATCTCAGTTAGCAATAGCAATAGCACTTAAGACTTATATACCGCTTCACAGTGCTTTACAGCCCTCTCTAAGTGGTTTACAGAGTCAGCCTCTTGGCCCCAGCTATTTCGGGTCCTCATTTTACCGAGCTTGGAAGGATGGAAGGCTGAGTCAACCTTGAGCCCGGTGAGATTCGAACTGCCAAATCGCAGGCAGCTGGCAGGCAGCAGAATTAGTCTGCAGTACTGCATTCTAACCGCTGCGCCACCACGACTACATTAGGTCCACCATTATTTTTATTGGATGTGGCGAGACAATAAAGCTACAGGACTTCCAAACAACAGCAAATTATGCCTGGCTTTGACAAGGTGCACCATTCATGGAAAGAATGCCATTTCTTCACCCCCTAACTGAGAGTCCCTGAAGAGGCCACTGGTGTGACTTGATATAAAGCAAGAGAGAGACTGTTTGGTATAGTGGTTAAAGGCTAGAAACCAGGAAATAGGGAATTCTAGTCCCACCTTAGCCACCAAGCGAATGGGTGACTTTGGGCCAGTCCTTCTCTCAGTCCAAATGACTTATTTAGAAAATAGGAAGTAAGAGCACTAGTTACATTCACTGCCTTGAATGGAACAAGAATATAAAGGTAGGGAGGGGAGAAAAACCAACTAAGGCAGTTCATTGCATCTTTAGAAGTAGGGGCCATTCTGGAGCCCACCAGCTTTGAAGGGAACTGAAGAAAAGCTGTGCAGAGTCTTACAGCACCTTCTGGAGAAGGAAGAGGGCAGGAGAGATTCATCCCAAGGTTGTCCCTTGGATGGAATGGAAGAGTGGAAAAGCGTAGGGCAGAGGTCTTCAAACTTGGCAGCTTTAAGACTTGGGGACTTCCAACTCCTAGAATTCTCAGGAGTTGAAGTCCACAAGTCTTAAAGCTGCCAAATTTGGGGACCCCTGGACTAGGGAGTTGCAGATGCTGGAGAAGATTGTGCAGTGGGGAAAAGCTCTCAACAACGTCGTGACTTCACAGCATGTAAGAACTTCACGCCCTCCAGGGAAAATTCCCTTTTGGATGCTAGTTGAGGTCAAGATAAGATTAAAAAAAAGTGTTTCTTACAGTGCCATAATCCAAGACGGAGCTCCAAGAATCCCAACCGTTGTTGTGGTCTACATTCACCACCTTCCTTTGGTGATCAATGTTGACAGATTGATGTGAAGTCCCTCCGACATTTCCCTGGTTGTTTTCAATGATGTTCTTGGGTAGGAAAGATAAAGGACAATAGTTGAAAATCTACTCTTATATTCATGAAAATTAAAATATAAGATGGGATGTGCTCCAATAGATAACAGAAAGAGATATGGCTACAAATGTGCTAAACAAAAAAATCCAGACTTTGGAAGAATATTGCGTAGCGCCTCAAAACTCTGGTTTATCCTTTCTCTCATTTCCAATTGGGTGAACTAATTTGTGGAAAAGCGCATCTTTGAAAGCATTATTTTTACTTCTCTTAATCCTGCTTTTCAGCTTAGAAATCTTCAAAGGGGCTTTGCCAAGTGTGGCAACAGTGGGAAAAACGCAAAAACAAGCCACTTCAGCCAAAACTTTGAATGTCTAATTGCAAGAATTAAACGGACGCGCCAGATAATTTTAACTTTTAACTTCATAAAAAGCAAAAACAAAAATAAAAATTGAATTGCTTTTGTTAGAAAGAAAACAGATGTGTTTGCAATAATGCTATACAATGGTACTTACGGTCAAAACTGGGACTAGGAAAACTCCTAGAAACACCGCATTCAGAATCTGGAATGGAGGTCAAAAACAGATTGGCAATTAGAGAGAAAAATGGGGGGGGGGAATGATAATTAGCTGATAGAGGATAGATAGATAGATAGATAGATAGATAGATAGATAGATAGATAGATAGATAGATAGATAGATAGATAGATATAGATAGATATTTAGAAATGGAAACAGCAAATTTCAAATTTAAAAAATCATGCTGCCTCGTTCACTTTGCACCCTGATGTGCTGTGTCAAATCTCTCTACGAATACAAAGCTTGAAGTTCAGGAACATATGTAGATATGCCTAGTTTATTATTCAAGCAGCATTTTTAGAGATTCTTCTAATATTTTAAAACCCAAAAAGATCAATGGCTATGTTTTCCTGCAATCAGATTCACCAGCTCACAATCTCATAGATCCCCTCTTGGCTCTCCCAAGACAATTGGTGTGTCATTTTCAGGAGAAGCATTCTGGGCCACCTGAGATTTAGCATAAGAACATCATGCGCAAAAGTGTGCAAGGGACAATAAGCATGGAAGAGGCAAGGCTTTTGGGCTGATTTATGGCCTCTAATCCATGATTTTCAACTCGTCCTGATTCCCACTTAGAACTATCCCTCCTTCCGTGAAAAGATTAACCAACTCTCTTCATGAATTAAGAGTCCTCTGCAAAACCAGATTTCCCCCCTTATTTTTCTACCTGTAAGTGGGATACAGTTTTGACTACAGATTAGGTGAGATGGACTTTGCTATTACCCTAGAAGATTTCAAGATCAAGCAACAGCACACAGAATAACAGGTTATTGGGGGGTCTTCTGGTTTAACCCCCTGCTTGTCCAATCTCTTCTTAAAAACCTCCAGTGAATGGAGCCCCCACAACTTCTGAAGGCAACTTCTGTTCCACTAATTGTTCTCATAGGAAATTTCTCCTTCCTTCTTGCTTGGATCTCTCTTTAATAAGCTTCCACCTGTTACCTCTTATCCTGCCCTCAGGTGCTTTGGAGAATAAATTAACCCCCTCCTGTCTGTGGCAGCCTCTCAAATATTGAAAGACTCCTTTCACATTACCTTAGTAAATGGTAAGGCAGCAGAAAATGAAAAATATCTATACTTACAACCGTCTTCATTTTGGCACTAGAAGAAATACAAGACTAGCAAAGCTGAACCCTACCACTTTATATACCAGATTTGCCAGGACTGAGATATAGCATATTATCTCATTGCAATCTGTGTGCCCCTTGGCCAGCACAAGATACGGTTGCCAATAGAAGAGGGTGACACCTTACAGATAAGCAGAGGCAGATAAACATATCTTCAATAAACATGGGCAGGGTCTGTCATTTTAAAAATGTCCAATTAATTAAACCTAAATCTAATCCCAGAAAATAAACATATTTTTTTAAAAGTAAGAGTGGACATAAAAACGGATTTATTTCCCCATGGCGTTTGAAAATAGGACCAGCATCAGTAGGTAGAAGAAAGAAAGAGAAGAAAAAGATATGTATTTTATTATGTTTTATTTTACCTACTGGTCAAATTTAAAATAGTAGGATACGTATACTGTATTATTTTTATATGGGTAATTAAGTATTGCCTTAAATCTAGAGCAGTGGTCTCCAAACTTGGCAACTTTAAGACTTGTGGACTTCAATTCCCAGAGTTCCTCAGCCAGCAAAGATGATCTAGAGTAAAGAGTTATTTTTTATATCTGTATCTGTACTGAAAACAAAATCAGAAGTCCCTCTTTTTATATATTTGTTTTATGCATTTTTGTTACCTTTTAAACTTTCCCCTTTTTTCACCTCCCATTTGTGTTATTTGATATTTTATCAGGCATTTTTTGAAACCCAATAAATGATTTGAGACCAAAGAAGGGATCAAACTTAAAATAAGAAGGAATTTGGTATTCCCTTGCTGGCTAGGGAATTCTGGGAGTTGAAGTCCACACATCTTAAGAAACACTGTATTACACAATGGGATACTTGCCATAACCTGAGAATTATGGGGTGCTGCGTCAATGCAGGTTTTCAAGGAAAATTTGGATAGCTTTTTGACTGGGATGGCTGGAGAACAGGGGTTAGATTAGATGATCTCCAAGAGATCTTATAGATTCTAAGATTCCAAAATCAGCCATTCTACCTTACTTAAACATCCATTTGAAATGTAGCGGAAAGTCTTTTGTTAATGGAAAAAAAACCCCAGTTCTAAAGAAGATGTGTTTGAAGAGGTAAGTCAGGGGGGTATTCTGAATGTCCCTTCAAAACTAGAGTTGGCAACCTGTAGCCAATTAGCCAGATGCTGCCCAAATGTGTTGCTTAGCCTTTCCTGGTGGTTTGGAAGGAAATGCCAAAGGAAATTCCAGAAGGAACTTCTGGAAGGAAATTCCAGATTGAATTTCCTTGAGTCAGGGACACGAGTGCAAAAGTGGATGGGAGCACATAAGACGTGTTTATCCTATTAAATATTACAGATTTCACCTTTTAACTATTTAACCATTTGTGTTTTAAACTTTTGGGGTTTAAACTCACATCTGAGTTTCAGAGGAGCCTGAGTGGCGTAGGAGGCTAATGCCTCCTACTAAGGCAGCATTTAACATCCAGCTGCCTGCAATTACTACGAGTTCAATTCTCACCAGGCTCAAGGTCGACTCAGCCTTCCATCCTTTCTAAGGTGGGTAAAATGAGGACCCGGGTTTGTGGGGGCAATAAGCTGACTTTGTATAAAATATACAAAAGTATGAAGGCTATTGCTTAACGCATTGTAAGCCGCCCTGAGTCTCCGGAGAAGGGTGGCATATAAAAATAAATAAATAAAAAATAAAATAATAAATAAAAATAGATAAATGAAGCCTTAGAACTGACATTGAAGGGTTAAAGAGCTTCTGCCTTCCAGGATCAACTATCAACAGTAAAGGGAACAAGAAGTCAAGAAATACCTTACAGACAAGGGCTTGGAAAACCACGAAGGCCTTGGAAAAGATAGTCAGATGCCAGGATGTGAACTTTGGTGTTGGAAAAGATTCCTGAGAAGACCATGGACATCCAAGAAAACAAACTGATGGATCATTGAACAAATCAATCCAGAGTTCTCACTTGAGACATGAATGACCAAGCTCACATTATCCTACGCTGGACACATTATGTGAGGATGTCCAGCAGCAATGGGGATGGACTCAGCTACCATGGTGTTGGGGCACCATTGGAAGAGCTGCAGGCAGTGGTGGGTTGCCCCGGTTCGGACTGGTTCGCAAGAACTGGTAGTAAAACCGGCGGGAGGCCCTGCCCACTGTCCCGGCGATCTGCGCATGTGCGATCCCATTGCGAACTGATAGTAAAGATCAGTAGAACTCACCCCTGGCTTCAGGACTAACTTGGGGAGAGGTAATCATGGAGAAACTCTATCTATGGGGTCAACAATGACTCGAAGGACATAATCAATCCTATGAGCCGAACTATCTCCAGCTATCATCTCATCACATACCTTCCCATAATTTTTAACCACGTGTGATATAAAAGCTTAATGGTGCCATTCACACAGCTTGGGTTAGTATTAACTCTGGTTTGGTTTCAAGGTTTTTTTTAGATTTTTGTGACAGTCCAACCCACGCTGGCGTAAATGATTAGAATGGGTCAATAATAATAACAACTTTATTGTCATTGTATGTGTATACAGAGTATACCCATACAATGAAATTCACTTAACACCCAAAGACCAGGTCCAACACACATAACAATCCCCAAACACCCCATCACCCACCACAATTCTCCACCCCTAAACCACCCAAACATCCACACAACAGACCAAGTAATGCTGTCCAACAGCTCACTGATGGTGGCCCTTTAGTTCATGGTTGAGTGTCATTATAGCTCTGGGATAAAAACTATTCAGAAAACGTGTGGTCTGAGTTCTAATTGTTCTGTATCTTCTGCCAGAAGGCAACACTCCAAGAAGATTGTAAGCAGGATGGGAAGAGTCTCTGAGAAGGTTATGCAACTTCCTCAAGCAGCGAGATTCAAAGATGTCATCCAGGGCTGGTAGCTGGAGTCTGATGATATTCTGGGCAGTTTTAATGATTCTCTGCAGAGCTTTTTTGTCCGCTACAGAGCTGCTCCCATACCGTGCAAGAATGCCGTATGTCAGGACACTCTCAATGGTGCTGCGATATTAGGACAGAAGTAGATGCTGAGATAGATTTATTTTCCTGAGTACTGTACGTAGTTAAGTATATTGTGTGAGAGGAGCCACAGACATTCCTAGATTTCATATGCAGAGTAGAAGGGTCAGTGAGGTTGAGAGAGGCCATGGGAATGGTGTGGTGGGCTTCTTAGTAATGAGTAGCAGAACCTGAGAGTTCTGTGGGGGCCTCACCTGATTCCTGGTAGCCTGTCTAGAGCATTGATCCATCCTTGCCCCTCTTTAGGGATACCCCAAAAGTCCTTACTTTCCTCTCTTTTCTTACTTACCCTTCACCTCATTTATGCTGCTAGGAGGAAGACAGGTTGACCACTTTTCTGATATTAAATATATACCCAAATCATCTGGGAGAGGTTAATTGATGTTTGCAAAAGGACAAATGTGAAATCAAGCACCCATGACTAATGTGCTCAGAAATATCAGGGGTTGGGTATCCGTTCAGCCCAAAATTCAGATAAAGCTATTTACCAGGGCGTGTCCTACAGATACGAGACACAAGTGCCCAGGGCAGGTTTCTGTCCAATGTTCCACACACCTACAGTCCAGATATAAATATTCAATGTTTCTGGAATTTTATTCCACTTGCGTCTCTGTCGCTACCCCTTACCTGGAAGAAAAATGAACAGGCTTGTGAGTATATTTGACACATTCTTCTTCAGAAAAGCTGGAAAATATCTAGGGACCAATGTGGATTGTCTAGGTAAGGAAGACTGCTCTTAAGGAAATGAAAGAGCCTGACTAAGTGGCTCAGTGGCTAAGACACTGAGCTTGTTGTTCAGAACGGTTGGCAGTTCGGCAGTTCGAATCCCTAGTACCAGTTTCCTGCTTGAGCAGGGGGTTGGACTAGATGGCCTCCAAAGTCCCTTCCAACTTTGTTACTGTTATATTGTGCATGCTCACCATGTGATGGTTGGTTAGTTTGGGGAGCACGTTTTGGCAAAATATCTCTGCAAGCCTTAGCACTTGACCAGCTGTACTCAGCAGTAGGAGGCATTTTGATGGGCAACATTTAGATAATGTTCAAATGGCCCTTGGAAGTTTCCACATTAGTAACGGCCCCAAACTTTTTTGATTTCTGAAACACCAAATGACTACGAACTGGTCTTGCCAACAAGCTAGAACATAGAATGTAGAATAAGGTTGGAAGGGACTTCCTACCTCCTGCTAATCAGATGCATCTTTTGCTGAAGTCCCATTCTTACGCTTTGCATTGACACTTGTGTAGGGAAGTATTTGGCCACAGATAGGCTGTTTTGAGTGAATCCGTTGTGCAATGGGGGCATGTTTTGAATCAGAGCTCAGGATGGCTTTCCTGCGTACACACAAAAGGTTCCGCATTCAATCCTTGCGATCTCCAGCCAGTTCCCGTGTAGAAAGCCACAGAGTCAGGAGACATCAGCAATATGGACCAAAGAAGGAGAATTGTGCCCCAGATGTGCTGGTAGCAAATGTTGGAGAAGTGTGGTCTTGCAAAGTAACTGAGTTCTGTGAAAGATTGCAAAACAGACTAGCTTGAAGTTAAATTCTTCGGGCATTCCCGCATGGGCATGGACTTCATCATTCAGATGGGACTGCTCTCCTTCTGACCATTGATGGCCCTCTTATTTCTTTCTTTTTCAGGCAGCAACATTAATTTTGCTGGGATTCCTCTGGAATGCAGCCTCTGCTTCCTTCCAGGTAATCATCTCTGCTTTTCTACGAACAAAAAAATTCAAAGGTGGAACCAAGATAATTTTTTTTTTCTCCTGTAAAGTCATGCAGATGTTCAGTACATAACCAACTATGATGCTTTAAAACAGGGACGGGTACACAAGCTAGATCTATTTCTTTAGAGCACCGAGATCCGAAAATTGATGGCAAATCACTTATTTCAATGGCATTCTTCTCAGAATGCCAGGCTCAAAATACATGCATTTAGCTTGTAGATTTAATGTATTGATTTGGAAAGGGGTTATTTTTTTAAAGAAATGGCCTCAACATTTCTCTTCTGCAATCCTTGAAGACATCCAGTCCCAAAGACTGGAGGTAAACATGAGCTAATAATAAATTCACTTTTTTGAGTAGTGCATTGCACGATGTTTTTTTTTTTATTGAAAAGTTTTACAGAAAAAAAGATTTTCCCTCCCAATACTCCCCCACCCTTTTTCCCTCCCCCCACCCCCCACCCCTTCCCCGCATCCCCCCCCTTCCCCCCCAGACTTCCCAGAACAAAATACAGGGTATTTCAGTTAACAATCATAAGCTAAATTAACCTATCTATTCTTAGACTACAAAATCCCCCCCTGAAACCTTAACTCCACTATAAATAACATAATACTTCTAAAACTTAACATTCATTCATAAGCTATTTGATATTTTCTTGTCTGATACTTATTTTGAATATAATCAATCCATCTTCTCCATTCCGATACGTATCTTTCTTGTGTAGAGTCCTTCAAATATGCTGAAATTTTCGCCATTTCTGCTAAATTCGTTACTTTCAGTGTCCACTCTTCAATAGTAGGCAAAAAGTCCTTCTTCCAATATTGCGCTACCAACAGCCTAGCTGCTGATATTAAATTTAAAATCATTTAAATCATTTAAAGTCTCTAATGCTGTACAATCCGTAATTATACCCAATAAAAACAATTGCGGAGTAAATTTCAACCTTTTTTTCAAGATGTTCTGCATCACCCACCAAATTTTTATCCAAAATGCTTTGATTTTCTTACAAGTCCACCATATATGATAATAAGTTGCATCGTCACATTCACATCTCCAACATTTACATTGCACAATATTTTTAATAAATATTACCATTCCTTCTGGATTCTACGTCTCTCATAGCTGTTTTCATGCAGAGAAGCAGAGAAATACCAGTAATGAACAAATCAAATGTGTGAATGAATGATTAATCTTTCTGTTCTGTGAAAGAGAACACATTCTTCTTAGCAGCAGAAAAACCTGTAAAGGTTTCCAAAACAAGTCCTGAAACTTGGGGAATAAAGAAGATTTATTACCCGTCACATAAGCTAAGTAGCAGTATATTTTACCCATTAATACCTTGGTTTTATTTAGCATATGCTTGTTTGTTTGGTTGATGGTTTGATATTTTGATCAATGGCCATCAGCCGGTCCCATCTTATCTAAATCCAGAACCACACGTCTCTCGGATTCTGCATTTCACTTCAGATGACAAGTAAATTCTCTCCTGTTCAGGTTTACAGCATCCCTAGCATGGATGGTGATTACATCCAGCAGACAGTTACCATCGACAACGAGGGGAAAATAGTCATCATCCACATCCACGAGGGATCTTGCTCTTCGGATACAATTTTTGACTATAAGCATGTAAGTGTGAATCCGGTCCTTTCCTCACTCACCTTGTCAGTGCAAGAATACTGAGGCCATGCTGAGCTGGGGTTGCTCTTCTATGTAGCTCCACTTCTAACAAAAGACATCCGTTCGTTTTCACTCATCATCCTGCCTTAAGCTCAGGCCCTCGAGAATTCACGAATCAAGATCACGTGAAGGGTTAATACCACTTTATAAGGCCTTGGTAAGGCCACACTTGGAATGCTGCATTCAGTTTTGGTCGCCACAATGTAAAAAAGATGTGGAGACTTTGGGGAAGAGTGCAGAGAAGAGCAACAAAGATGATTAGGGGACTGGAGGCTAAAACATACGAAGAACGGTTGTAGGAACTGGGCATGGCTAGTTTAATGAAAAGAAGGACCAGGGGAGACATGATAGCAGTCTTCCAGTATCTCAGGGGCTGCCACAAAGAAGAGGGAGTCAAGCTATTCCCCAGAGCACCTGAGGGTAGAACAAGAAGCAATGGGTGGAAACTCATCAAGGAGAGAAACAACCTAGAACTAAGGAGAAATTTCCTGACAGTGAGAACAATTAATAAGTTAAACTTGCCTCCAGAAGTTGTGAATGCTTCAACACTGGAAGTTTTTAAGATGTTGGATAACCATTTGTCTGAAGTGGTGTAGGATTTCCTGCCTGGGCAGGGGGTTGGACTAGAAGACCTCCAAGATCCCTTCCAACTCTCTATTCTATTCTATTCTATTCTATTCTATTCTATTCTATTCTATTCTATTCTATTCTATTCTATTCTATGTCTTGGAACTGCTAGTCCCAAAATTCCTGTTCAGAACAGGCAATGGACCCAGAGGACGGGAATTCTGGGATATGCAGGCACCACCGTTTTGGAGGGACCCAAGCTGTAAAACCAATAGGCAGAATTTTAGTTGAACGTCCCTCCATGACCCTTTTGCACATTTTAAATTTGAATATCCAACGATTATTAATGGAACCTATCTGTTATTCCTTTCCCTCTGGCATAACAGGGGTACATCGCCATGCGGATCTTCTCCCGAAAGGCTTGCTTCGTGATGAAGATGGAAAAAGGCTACATTCCAGAGATTAAAGAAATTGGGCGGTTGGCTTATGAGAGACAGGTAAATGTTGGGTTCTTTACTGGGAGAGATCGTGGAAGGCTGGAAAAGGGAAGGAAGAGACAATGGACAATTGAGATACAGAAAGGGAGTCAGTTGGCAGCCCAACTCGGCCAAAATTTTCTCTGATCCGATTCTCTGACCAGTGTAATCGCTATAGTTTTGTTCCAATGACGGGGACTATGATAATGGTAGAAGCCCAAATGCTACCGTTAAGTTGGAGAGCATTAGCCATGCGGTCCCCAGGGGCCAACCTCAATTTCAGGAGACCTGCCTATCTCTTCCATGGTGGGAATGTTCTTGGCTCTCTCGTTGTTTGGGCACACACAAAGACCTCCACAACAGCCCGGATCCTCCAGTGTTGTGTGGTTTTTACAGCGAGAGATTGTGGGAGGCTGGAAAAGGAATGCAAGGGAGAGTAGGCAGAAACAGCCAAGAGGCAGAAGGAGAATCTGTGGGGCAGCTGGTCTCATAAGTGGCAACTCAGTCCATCTGCAAGAAACACAGGAAGCATCATTTCCCATTACTGGAAGAGGCACAGCTCAATAAAGAGGATGTTAGAAATTCCTTTTACCAGTTCCAAGATTTTGGAAGTTTTTACTCCAAGATCTCAAGAGACTTGAAGCACTTTAAGGCTTAATATGGCAGGAGCCAACCTTCTCCAGCATGGTGCTTCCCAGTTGTGTGGAGGTCACAATATTGAAAAACTACCATCCCCAGATATAGAATAGAATAGAATAGAATAGAATAGAATAGAATAGAATAGAATAGAATAGAATAGAATAGAATAGAATAGAATTTTTGATTGGCCAAGTGTGATTGGACACACAAGGAATTTGTCTTGGTGCATACGCTCTCGGAGTACATATGTACATATGGGGCAAGACTCACACTTGGAAACCTAGTTCCTAATATTTACTGCAACAGCCTAATCTGTCAGCTGCCCTTTGAACCTTGTTTTCAATCAACATCTTGTTTCAGATGATGGGTCGAATGTTGTCAGGAAGAAACCTATGGGTGAAATACGAACCTGCAAATTCTTTCTTCGGAGAAATCAAAGAGTGGTTCATTTTTGGAAAACCCATCGAGCATCTCTGCAGGCACATACCTGTTTATAAAGTAAAAAGAGCTGGATGTGAGTATCCTAGGAGGAAGCCAACACGGCTTCCTTTTTAACTGAACAACAATTCCATGAACTTGAAGGTACGGTAGAAAGGCAAATTAAGGTCCACTCAATCTGGCATCATATTTTGAAAATAAAACCACATAGCCCCCAGGATCAATTTTAAGAACCATTAGAGCACAATATTTAGTATTTTAAAGTCTCTCTAAGACTTTAATAGTGTCCTCACTGTGCTGGGAGCAAGACCTTTTGAATTAAATGGCGTTTATATTCATGTAAAATTGTCCTATACTCATCTCTGCCTTATTCTTAAGGAAGCATTCTGATTTAGTTTGGAGAGAGGTTGTTCAGATCAGCAAAATATGTCAACGAACCTAGCAAACTACATAACCCTGGATGGTAGGGACACACTGGATGGCCCTGCAAAAAGATACAAGGATATTTCCTAAAGAGCAGAGGTGTTTCCACCACCCACAGTTGCTGAACTACAGCTCACATACCTGGGTCAAATATAAATGCATAGAAAGAGGCAACATGACGCTCTCTCCCTCTGTCCCTTCTCTTCCCTACTGATTTCTTTTTCTTGTTTCCCATGTAGATGAAGTACATACCAGTAGTTGCGTTAAGGCTGGCATTTTAAATATTTTGGGTATTTCCATTTGTGGAAATACCAACCGGAGTCCCTGAAGATGCCCTGCACCAGTTTCAATTCAACGAACAAGATTCTTCCACCTCTGAAGATATTCCTAGTTGTTTAAGCATTTTAGGCCTTTTGTGCTTTCCTTAAATTTGGTCTTATAACCCAACCTACGAACTTCTAATAAAGAGCAATTTTTGAGCGTCCTTGGTTCCTTATTTTTTTTTTAAAAAAAAAACCCTTCCTTTGGATATGAAAGAAAATAACGTATTAATGTGCAGGAAGCCTGTTGGGGGTAAAACTATCCTCTGCAAAATGGTGCAACGGACCAAACAGCGAATAGATACGTTGCTAAGCAAAACACACAGATACTTACAGAGTCTGAACGTTTAAAGAAAACTAAACAGTCTTTACTTGTAGTAAAACAAACTTGGCTTTTCAAAACAAAGATAACACTTCTTCAAATAATCACGGTTCAACACAAAAACATAGTTTGCTTACAATTCCAGTTCTCTTCAGTAACACAGACACAGTTCCTTTCAGCAGTTCAACTTTCTAATAGCAGGAGCAGAAGTGAATGAACTTCCTGCCTTCTTTTATGTCTGCTTAGCACAGCCAATTAGTTGTCTTTGTAGCAGTTATTTATTATTTATTTATTTATTAATCAAATTTCTATACCGCCCTATTCCCGAAGGACTCAGGGCGGTGAACAGCCAAGATAAAATACAGATAATACAAATATTAAAAATCCCTTAAAATTATTAAATATTTTGGCCGAAACACAGATTAAAACACCCAATTTATAAAATCACGAATTAAAAAATTTAAAAGAGGAGAGTT
Organism: Pantherophis guttatus; assembly: GCF_059756535.1. Lineage (NCBI taxonomy): Eukaryota > Metazoa > Chordata > Lepidosauria > Squamata > Colubridae > Pantherophis > Pantherophis guttatus. The sequence continues at coordinate 1,289,466 of NC_142071.1, forward strand.
AGGTCAGTTAAAGTTACAGAACATAGTTTTCTAGATATTCTCTACCCAACCGTAGGATAAGCATCCAACAAAGCCTTGGCTGTTTTGATCACAAACTAAAGTTCTCACAATGTGCTAAGCCACAAATGATGGTTTATAAACTTCAAACTGTATCAGATAGGTTTACGTCACACCGCACTAAACCACAAATAAGGAAAAAGTATTATTGATTAAGGGTAAAACATATAAAGAATGGTTGCTAGAATGGGTTATGTCTAGTTTAATGAAAAGAAGGACTAGGGGAGACATGATAGCAATCTTCCAATATCTCAGGGGCTGCCCCAAAGAAGAAGGAGTCAAGCTATTCTCCAAAGCACCTGAAGGCAGGACAAGAAGCAAGGTGGAAGGTGGAAACCAATCAAGAAGAGAAATTCCAGTTTTTTGGAATAGTTATGCAAAGTAAAGAAAGTGTTCAAATAAAAATACAACTCAAAAGTCTATCAAAAGTTCTAAATTCCCGACGATGGGATTTCTATTCCCCCTCTGAGTCTGAGTTCAGTAAAAATAGGTGTCCGATGCTTATATTTAGTGTCCATTTGGCTTCAACAGGATATTTTTTGGAATCCTGGGACCTGTTGCTCTGCCTCATGTATCTGCAGACCCATGGAAGTTGGGTGCCTTGAAAGCTTCACCGGATCCAGGATTTTCCCCGTGGATCCTTCTGGCCACAAAGCACGAGCCGACTGAGAGACCTGGGGGTCAAAAAGCAATTCTCAGCAACGGCCCCTTTTCTCCTGGGCTGGATGTAGCCTCCTGACCCACTCGCTTCGGGGCCTGGGAGTGCTTTTTTTGCCCCTTTGTTTACAATTGAAGGGAAGCAGGAGAGTATGCTTCCCTTTCCACCCTTCCTTGCTGCACCCTACTACACCTTCTGAGTAGTAACAGACCTCGGTCAGGAGCTGGTCAGGTACGCCCAGTCAGTCTGGACTCATCTGCCAGACTGAAAATGGACGATTGGTTCTCCAGGTTCTCTCTTGAAGAACCAGGAACCATCCTGGAAGGCTGCGTCTTAACCCACTGCTTTCCAATTATTATTATTATTATATTATTATAAACACTCACCTTGCTAAAAAGGTTGGCTGGTCAACCTGCAAATGGGTGCCACTGAGCTAACTGATGGCATAAGGAATGGACGTCATCTGTGAGACATACATACAGAAGATCTTTATTCGTTCATCTCATTAGAGCCGTGGTGGCACAGTGGTTAGAGTGCGGTACTGCAGGCTACTTCTGCTGACTGCCGGCTGACTGCAATTTGTCAGTTCGAATCTCTCCAGGCTCAAGGCTGACTCAGCCTTCCATCCTTCCAAGTTTGGTAAAATGAGGACCCAGATTGTTGAGGGCAATAGGCTGACTCTGTAAACCACTTAGAGAGGGCTGTGTAAAGCGGTATATAAGTCTAAGGACTATTGTTATTGCTATCTCTGCATCAGCCCTGCTATGTTTATTAGGTAGTCATGGCATGGCTATCTTATTTCCTGTCCTGTTCCCCCACCCCCCCTCACCCAATGAAACAAAAGGGCTGGAAATCTCTTACCTCGGACAGCCAATGTTTGGCACCGTCCAAGATGAAATGGTTGCCAGTCAGCTAGCCAGTGGCACAGCTCATTCATTTCATCTGAAAGACAAAAGAAACAAGGCCATTAGTCATTCTTAATATATTATGTTACTGTGTTATGATTGCTGGAAAACACTCACTTTCAAAGAGAGAAGATGGTCCATGTCCCTCATTAAAGGGGTGCCATCCTGCCAGCTGCTTGGACAGTTTGTCTATGTCCTCTGTAAAACACAATAGACAGCAAGTCCATTAGTCATTCATCTCTGGAACAGTGCCAAGATAATAATATCTTTATCCCGGGTTAATCTTACCTTTGGGCTTCCTAAAAGAGTATGGCTGCCACCCAGCTAGCAGGACACACAAGTTGTCTACATCTGTAAGAGACACAAGAAAGAAGCAAGGCCATTAGTCCTTCATCCTCTAAGATGCCCTCATAATATACTTATCTAGTTATTTGTTTAAAATGCTTTGCCCCCTCTTTCGTGTTAAACCATTAGCATTTGGTTGCACATCTCTGGATGAAGGGATTTAAATAAGCAAATACTTTACTGTAACTTATCATGAAACGTCCAGGGAGAGGCAAAACCCCTATGACTCCCCCAGGCACCAAGTCCTTCTCCCCAGCACACGTGCCCCAGAATGAAAGGGATGGGGAGTTGGTTGGTAAGAAAGAAACATTTTCTTTCTTTTTACAATTCCCTTGCAGAGGGGCTGAGGGTATCGTGTAGTTTAGTCACTCCGTAAGAAGTTACTCCATAAAAGTACATCCAGTGAAAAGGAGTCAAGAATTTCCCAAAATTCTGGGTTTAAAAATGGCTCGCCCCATTGGTTTCCTCCTGACTTCCTTTCCATCATGGATTCCCTTGGCTTTTCTTTTACAGCCCATCCCCAAATCTTCTCCTCTCCCCAGCTCTGCCTCTTAATGCAACTACTTCCCTTTGACTGAGTCTTCTGGAGAACCAAGGGATTCCTTCAATGGGGGAGATGGCCCAATTCCTACCTGCCATGGTGGAAGAAATGACTTTCAAAAACCACGAGTAGTACTGGCACTACCTCCTATCGAGTCAGTGTCCGGTAAAGAGTGGTCAGTACAAGTGGAATCATTTAAAAGTGTTTACTCCTGTCCCTACGGTAACCCTGGACATTCTGAGATGCAAAGAGAATTCTCAGAGTAGAATCTGATGATGAAACGTGATGTCACTGCGGAAGGCAAGGAGCGCATCAGTGATGGCTATCGAGCTAAGACTGGGAGGAAGGAAGACATTCAGTCCTTCTCCTGACCACTCACCTTCCCTGGTAGCCCATTGACACTTTCGCAGAAGCAGGAAAAAGCTTTTATCTGGGCAGTAGGTCACTTCTTTCTTCTTGAATAAAGTTTTCCTGAATGGCCAAAAGTTAGATGGCTTGCCCTACAAGCCATGCCCTACATTTCAGGACTATCACAAAAAAACATGGAACCCAAAGTATTTGGCTTTCTAGATCCATTCCTGTGTAGATCTTTGGATGTTGGCAACATCCAAAGCCTTGTTAGATGGCCTTCCATGCAGCTGTGCCCACGATAGAATATAAATTGTGATGCTAAAGGCACAGCTGCCCATCAGCTGCTCAGCTGCAATTCAAACCCTATTTCTGCGAAGACTAGGAAGGGGGACCAGTGGGGTTCTGGTTGATTCTGGACTGATGAAGGCCAAACATCAACTCTCCCTGAAAAATCAAGATGAAGAGATAGTCAGCAAGACACTAGATCAGTGTTTCTCAACCTTGGTAGCTTGAAGATGGGTGGACTTCAACTCCCAGAATCCCCCAGCCAGCGCTGCTGGCTGGGGGATTCTGGGAGTTGAAGTCCACCCATCTTCAAGCTTTCAAGGTTGAGAAACACTGCACTAGATTGTGCAGAAATGGATAGATTGACATTGAACATTAAAACAGAGATGTAGAATATTATCAAACATGGAATTTATTTTACCAATGGTTGGAAAAAAGGGGTGGAGATTTAGAATGTAGATTTGTATTGTTAAGCAAACTAAATACCCAGACAACACGCTGTTAATTAAGCACTGAGTAATGTATTTAATAGAAAATCAATAAAAATAATAATAAAAAATTAAAAACCTCTCCCTGAAAAATCTCAGGGTTAGGGTTGGACTATAAGATCTCCAAGTCCCTTCCAACCTCATTATTATTCTATATTCTATGTTCTATATTATATATAATATTCTATATTATTCTATATCATGCTCATCATGAAATGGGAAGTATTGCAGGCTAATTTTGCTGACTGTCAGCAGTTCGATCCTGACCGACTCAAGGTTGACGCAGCCTTCTGTCCTTCCAAGGTTGGTAAAATGAGGACCCAGATTATTGGGGGCAAGAGGCTGGCTCTATAAACCACTTAGGGCTGGAAAGTACTGTGAAGCAGTAGATAAGTCTAAGTGCTATTGCTATCTTCCTTCCTTCCTTCCTTCCTTCCTTCCTTCCTTCCTTCCTTCCTTCCTTCCTTCCTTCCTTCCTTCCTTCCTTGTTAGAATGCAATGTTACAAGATAATTCTGCCGACTGCCAGGAGTTCGATCCTAACCAGCTCAAGGTTGACTCAGCCTTCCATCCTTCCAAGGTCGATCAAATGAGGACCCAAATTGTTGGGGGCAAGAGGCTGACTCTGTAAACTGCTTAGAGGCGGCTGTAAAGCAGTATATAAGTTTAAGTGCTGGTGCTATTTCCTCCGCATAAGCCAATATGGAGGTTCCTATTAGCTTTATATTTAAATTTCCTAATTTTAATCACTTTGTGTTATCTTTCCTACGTTTATTATATGGTATGCTACCCAGAGTCACTGCCTCAATGAGAGAGGCGCCATAAAAATGCAATAAATAAATAAATAAATACGCAAAACCTCTTCCTCTTAATCAGGAATAAAAAGCCAGTGCAAATTGAATTCACCACTAGATGGCAAAGGATCCTAATAGTGTCTCAGGAGCTGAATTCTTTCGTGGCTGAGAATAAATAAGTTATCGTTTTAAGCTTTCCACAATTGTTTTCTATTCTCAGATTTAGAGGGAAAATAAAAACGCAGGTGGTTCTCAATTTAAACAATTCATTTAGTGACATTTGAAATTGTAACAGCACTGAAAAACCGACTTATGGCCGTTTCTCACACTTACGACTGCAGCATCCCTATGGTCCCAGAGTCAAAATTCGGAGGCTTGGCAACTGGCTCGTATTTATGACAGTTGTAGCATCTCAGGGTCATATGATCCTCTTTTCTGACCTTCTGACGAGCAAAATTTTTTTTTTTAATATTTTTTAATTTTTAAATATTTTTTAGTATTTTATATATTCAAATTTTAAAATTGGTTTTAAATTGATTGGGGTTTTAATTTGTTTGGGCCAAAACTATTTAATTTGATTTTAATTCCACTTTTAAATTTTGTATGGATGTGTTTTATTGTTTGGCTGTGCACCGCCCTGATTCCTTCGGGAGTAGGGCGGTATAGAAATCAAATCAAATAAATAAATAAATAAATAAATAAAATCAATGGGGACGACAGATTCACTTAACAATTGTGTTATTATTGCAACAACAGCTGTGATTCACTTAAGAACTGTGGCGAGAAAGGGCGTAAAATGAGACAAAACTAAGCTGTCTTGCTTAGCCACAGAAATGTTGGGCTCAATTGTGGTCATACCTTGAGGACTATCTGTAACTCATTAGAATGGATCAGACCGAAACCTCTAGAGAACAAGCAATCCAGTATGTTGCAAATTACATTATTCTTTATGTTTTTTTGCCTTGAGGGCAGGCAAATACCCCATTGCAACTGTTCTCGTGGTCACTAAAAAGCCTCCTTATTTAAGTTAGGTTCCTCGGTACGCTCTGAGCTTGGTGGTTTTCTTCGCTTAAATATACTTTTATTATTTACATATAGATATATTGAATACAGTGTAATTGTCCTGGCATTCCACTTGCCATGAAACAAAGGTAAAAAAACAAAATAACATATATACTATTTTAAACAGTGCTGGTGTTGTACAGTTATTTCTGACCATCGTATTCTAGAATGTCATCTTATCTATCTATCATTCTCATACCTACATTCTAATACATACATAGCATTTCTTTCCATGTCCATGTCTTACAGACGTTTCCTTACCAAACTAGGTAATACCATCAGTGCTAAAGGAAGCCATGATGCAACGGAATGTTTGCAAGAAAACCCAACCAAGCTCAGAGAGCACAAAAGACCCCCATAGTACAAATCCAAGCTGGGTGCCTGACTAGGTGGCTCAGTGGCTAAGGCACTGAGCTTGTTGATCAGAAAGGTTGGCAGTTCGGCGGTTCGAATCCCTAGTACAGGTCTCCTGTGTGAGCAGGGGGTTGGACTAGATGACCTCCAAGGTACCTTCCAAATCTGTTACTGTTATTATTATTATTATTATTAAATATTCTCTTCTACAAGTTCAATTGTGGCAGACGATAGATACTGAACAATAGGACAGGGGTTTTTTTGTAGTCCCCATTGAGGAAGAACTTTCACTATTAAACAAAGCAGCTAAATATATTCCACTGCCCTACTTGACTTCCCAACAGGGAACAGGTACAGTTTTTTAAAATGGAAACATTGGTGACTGTCACGTTTGCCCAGGGAATGTTTGGAGGTGTTTGACAGAAACCGGTTCTTCGCTCGATGTCCCCGGGAGCATTACTTGGAGAGCTAATCCAGAGCACTCTGCTGCAGATAAGGCCGACCTCCTTGCACCCACAGCCTGCTGATGGGATGGGAGAGCGGTTGTTCCATGCACTCCTGAGATAAGCGGCTTTCGGCACCTTCTTGAGCCACTGGGTCTGCCAGGCTGGCTTGGGAAAAGGACTGACGCGCGAGGCTCTTGCACACTCATTCGCTTCAGCCAGCAAAGGCCGGGAAAATGCGCAGAGATGCAGCAGAGCATTGGCAGACCGGTGCTTCATTTCTCTGCCGATAGCAACGGCAATAGCCCTTAGATTTATATAGCGCTTCACAGTGCTTTACAGCCCTCTCTAAGCGGTTCACAGAGTCAGCCTCTTGCCCCCCCAACAATCTGGGTCCTCATTTGACCCACCTCCAAAGGATGGAAGGATGAATCAACCTTGAGCCGGTCAGGATTGAACTGCTAGCAGTTAGGGAGAATTGGTGGAGCAGCGGACTAAAGCGCTGTTAAAGTAGCACTTAGCTGCCAGCTGCCTGCAATTACTGCAAGTTCAAATCTCCCCAGGCTCAAGGTTGACTCAGCCTTCCATCCTTTCGAGGTAGGTAAAATGAGGACCTGGATTGTGGGGGCAATAAGCTGACTTTGTATAAAAAATAACACCACTGGGGGGGGGGGCGAAAGCCCTACTAAGCAGGTATATACAAAAGTATGAAGGCTATTGCTTAAAAGCATTGTAAGCTGCCCTGAGTCTCCGAAGAAGGGCGGCATATAAATCGAACTAATCAATCAATCAATCAATCAATTAGCCTGCAATACTGTATTCTAACCACTGTGCTACCACGGATTTAATGGTGTTTATTGCACAATAAGGGACGCGGTGGCTCAGAGGCTAAGATGCTGAGCTTATCGATCAAAAGGTCGGCAGTTCAGCAGTTCAAATCCCCAGTGCTGCATAATGGGGTGAACTCCCGTTCCTTGTCCCAGCTTCTGCCAACCTAGCAGTTCGAAACCACGTAAAAAATGCAAGTAGAAAAATAGGGACCACCTTTGGTGGAAAGTAACAGCGTTCCATGCACCTTTGGCGTTTAATAATGCCGGCCACATGACCACGGAGACGTCTTCGGACAGCGCTGGCTCTTTGGCTTTGAAACAGAGATGAGCACCGCCCCCTAGAGTCGGGAACGAGTAGCACATATGTGCGAGGGGAACCTTTACTTTTACCTTATTGCATAGAAGCTCTGGTTAGCAGTGTTTCTCAACCATGGCAACTTTAAGATGGGCGAATGTCTACAGAGATTCTCAACCATCCGGTTGGTGGTTGTCCCAAAGGGCCTGTTCAAAAACCTTTTGAAGTTTTTTTCCTTGAAAATGTTTCGCTTCTCATCCAAGAAGCTTCTTCGTTTCGGGTTGAATGGTGGGGAATGGAAGGATTTATATTCTTTGGAGGCATCTGGTCGTTAGCCCTCTGAAACTGTAAGAGTCTTTGAGGCCAAAGTCTATACTTTTAGGGTCACCTGAATCAGAGTGCAAATGGGCGTGGAACCTTCCTGGCATTGCTGAAAGGACTGTGTTGCTAGACAGGAGATAGTAGTGTCGTATCACACACACACCCTTCTGTTGAGAGAGGGCTATTCAGTTTTAATGCAGATGGCCTTTTGGACCCCTCTTTCAAACCAGCAGTCCTCTCTGTCCAGAATGTGGACTTTGCTGTCTTCAAAAGAGCGGCCTTTGTCTTTTAAATCCAGATGGACAGCTGAAGTCTGCCCTGATTGGGGTTTTTTTCCTCCTGTGTTGTGCCATGTGTTTGTGAATGCTGGCTGGGGAATTCTGGGAGTTGAAGTTCACCCAGCTTAAAGTTGCCAAGGTTGAGAAACACTGCACTAGCGGTTCAGGAGATAGTGTGCAATAAAATTATATTTAGCACCACCATGCCCATAAGGAAATGTGTGGGCATGTCTATGTCTAAATATTGGGTATGTCTAGATTAGTGAAAAGATGGACTAGGGGAGATACGATAGCAGTGTTCCAATATTTGAGGGTCTGTCACAAAAATGAGGGGGGGGGGCTAACAATTTACCAAAGGAGCAGAAAGTGAGACAGGAAACAACGGGTGGAAACTAATCAAGGAGAGAAGCAACCTAGAACTAAGGAGAAATTTCCTGACAGTGAGAACAATTAACCAGTGGAACAACTGGCCTCCAGAAGTTGTGAATGCTCCAACACTGGAGGTTTTTAAGAAGAAATTGGACAGCCATTTGTCAGGAATTATATTGACACTTCTGCTTGTGCAGGGATTCAGAGAAATGCATTCTTAGTCTGATGAATTGAATTAAAAGATCTGCTAAGATGATCTATTAAGATTCCCCAGCAGCGAGTCTAACCTGGAATATGCTAATTCAGGCCAGACCCTAATCCAACTTCCTTTGATCATTCTAGGTGAGCCAAAGCAAAGTTGAGAGAAGCTCATTGAAGCAGCAAATGCTTCTGGGAAATTCTGACACTTGAGAGTTCATAGAGCTTTTCCCCTGGAATGTTCATGAAGGATAAGAATGTAAGTCTTGAAATAACATCACAGCAGAAGGCGGGGAATAAGTTGGACATTTCTGCAAAGATTTTGGCCAGCCATCTTGCTTTTGTCAATGTCATGAGAGAGACTCTTTTCTCCTTATCGGACACCCAAATGAATACCAAACTTGCAACGAAATAAGGGATTGACAAGTGGGAGAATTCCAGAAATGTCCTGCAAGAATTTCCTCCCTTTTCAGAAGCAACAATCTCTTTGTTCCGTTGACCCTGAGAAGCTTTCAATAATCTCCAAAGAAAAATTAAGCACCATTCAATGACATATTTCTGCTACACTCAATCAGCTAATTTATTCCCTTGGGGTTGGGCTCCCTGGTGTTGTCTAAATTTAAATTCCATGCAGATGAATGTCCCCAGATTATCCACCAATGTTCAGAGGAAGAAGGAAAAGGCTTTGGGTAGCTCCCATCTTCATCTCCTGACCACCACAATTCTCCAAATGCATGTTTTCTCACTCCAACATTATCATCTATACCAGGGGTCTCCAACCTTGGCAACTTTAAGCCTGACATATCTCAATTCCCAGAATTCCTGAGCTGGCCAAGTCCTCAGGTCATAAAAGGGTGGGCAGCTATGGTCCCTTTAGGACAGGGGTCTCCAACCTTGGCAACTTTAAGCCTGGAGAACTTCAATTCTCAGCTTTGCTGGCTGGGGAATTCTGAGAGTTGAAGTCCTCAGGCTTAAAGTTGCCAGGGTTGGAGACCTCTGATCTACACCAAGCTAATGACTGTAGCTCCATAGGACAAAGAACTAGAAATATTGACAGGACCAGATCTACTCTGCATGCTTCCTTTTGAATAACATCCCTTTTCACTATGACTTCTTTGCTTCAGAGGGAAGAGGGAGGATGTGAACCATTTATGGAGAGGAAAGGAGAGAGGAGGAATGGTGTTGAGAAAGAACACATGGGAAGCCACTCTTCGACATATTTATTCCATCACATGTCCATCACACTGTCCATGCCAGTTTTTATCTCCTCAACTGTTACCTCATTCATCAAGCAGCTAAAATATCAAAATGATGGATTTTCTCAATTTTGTTGACTGTATTTTAAGCTACTTCATACCATTCCTGGTTCAAGCAAGGATGGGTGAATGTCAACAGAGCAAGTCCAGCAAACACTGTGTCTCTCCTTCTATTGCCTTCTTCACATTTCTTTTTTTTTACAATTGAAGCCCAGTTGAATGACCAGAAATGGCTGACTTGATATTTCAACAAAGACCTTCCTCTTACTGTTAGCTCACACAGCTCTGTCCAATGTTGGGTTGCAAGCAGTGGTGAAATCCAATTTTTTTTACTACTGGTTCTGTGGGCATGGCTTGGTGGGCATGGCAGGGGAAGGATACTGCTCGAAACCGGTAGCGGAAATTTTGGGTAGTTTGGAGAACCGGCAAATGCCACCTCTGGCTGGCCCCAGAGTGGGGTGGGAATGGAGGTTTTGCAATATCGTTCCCCCAGGAGTGGGGACGAAATGGAGATTTTGCAGTATCCTTACCCTGCCATACCCACCAAGCCACACCACGCCCACCAAGCCATGCCCACAGAACCGGCAGTAAAAATATTTGGATTTCACCACTGGATGAAGCGTTCCCTTTCGCGATATGTACAATATTTGGAATATTTTAATAATATCTTTAAAAATACCAGTGTTGGATATAACTAGGCATATTTTACAAGAGAAAAAAAATGAACTAATGACTGGATGGAAGGATAGATAGATAGATTCATGTATATTTTGAACATGAGCAATTTAGACTATCATGCAACTGTTTCATCACAATAGACAAATTTTATTTTGAACATGGAAACTGCTCTCTAAAGTAAGAAGCCCTCACATATCATCCCAAAATCATCCCAGGTCTTAAATCTTTTATCTTCAATCACTTCCTTTCATTTCCAGCTCTTTAAGGAGTCAATACCTAAATCAGAAACTTGTAGGAACAAGACACAGGGGTACCATCTCTTACACATTTAGCTGAAAATGCAACAAACAAAGAGTCAGAGTTTTTTTTTAAAAAAAAAATTAAAGCAGTCAAGCTAAGCCAAATGTAGTTGTGGGGTGGGGGTGGGGGGTACAATCAGGTCTTCTGCAAAGAGGAAAAATGTTCTTCTCTTTTGGAGCATCTAAATGTGGAATGTTTACAAAATGCTCATTAAGAGAAAAGGGGGTTGTGAGATAGCGGGCGAAATCTGGTGGACAGCTTACACTGGAGGAGATAAGAGAAGGAAAGCTACCATAGGAGACAGAGCAGGCCATGTCCAATTACTGAGACCTGGACGAAAGGGGGTGTGGGGAACAAGAATGGGAGAGTCAGTGCCTGATCACAAGCTCCAAACTTGTCCACCCTCGGTGACACAAGCCGTATATAACCCTCGCGGGGGGATAAAAGAGCCACTTAGACCGCACCCGAGCAAACTTGGTAGAGCAGCTTGGCCACTTTGGATGAACGTCATGGAATCTGTAGCCTTCCAGATTTGGGCCACCGTTTCTCTTCTGGCCCACCTTGCAGATGGGAGCCCCATCACCAGCTTAGATGTGCCTCTTATGGAGGAAGAGGTGCCCTTCTTTGATGAACAGGACGCCCTGCTTCAGAATTTGCAAAACGAGCTCCTGAAGGCACTGAACCTCTCGGGGATCCCCCTGGAAGAGGAAGCCAAGGTGGACCCTCCAGAATATATGTTAGAGCTCTACAATAGGTTTGCCAGGGACAAGACCTTGCTGCCATCAGCCAATATTGTTAGAAGCTTCAAAAACGAAGGTAAGTCCTTGGATTTTCTTCCCAACTTTAGGAGGAGCAACCAAGTAGGTTGAGTAGCCAATTATCTCACTGGCTTTTAGTTGTTAGATTACAGTTGTAACTAGAGGAAAGGAAGATTATTATTTTAGTGGAGCAGAGAGGAAGTTTGAAAGAGAAGATATTAGCAAAGAGACTCAGCTGGCCTAGTGTTGAGTTGTCTTACTTACTGCTTAATGGGGCACATCTAATCTCCCAGCTAGTTGACTTTCGCACTGCAGGGTAATTGCTGTACAGTATTCCTCAGATTGGCAGTGCTACATTTAGCCAGAGCGTGTGTTTTTTGTGTAAGTTTTGAACAACTGATGAAATCCATAAAGATGCTCTCATTGCACATTCTCAGGCATTATCCTCCAGATGTAGAATTCCACCGGCAAGCTTCTTTTTTTTCAAGAGCGTCAGGTTAATTCACAAGCAAGGATTTTCAAAATACACATTTCAAGCTCCGTAATTTTTCAGTTTTGTTTTTGACACAGCTGCAGGAGGTTTTTGCAGGCGCACAACTTCAAAGTTGGTTGTTTTAAGGTCTGCCTATCCTAAGGAGGAGGATTCGAAATGAGCAGAAGGTATAAACCAGAAAGCAAACTGATCTAAAAATCAGCCCTGTGCCAAATTTATTGATCTCAAATGTGTTAATAGAAGAAACTAAAACCTGTTCTTTGCAACCTTGTGTAATACAAAACAGTTCTTATAAGCACCAGTTTGATAGCACACCACACAACTATCTTGTATTATACATATAGATATATATCTCTGGCTTGCAGAAAATGATTTTTGCAAATACTTTTAACAGCTCAATCCAAGATTTATCTGTCAGAGCACTTGAGCGTGTCAGCATTAAGATGCCTTACTGCAAAATGCTTCTTCCTAACTACAGATAGTTGCTACTGATACTCATTTTCATGGATTATAGCATAAAGGCATATAATTATGCTTTTCCAAAAGCCAAGAACTTGGCAGATCTTCCAACTAGGTTATAGTGTAGACTTCCATGGACTACAGACCACATTTTCAGCTGGATTTCTGCTGATCCTTACAATCAGCCTTCTTCATAGTCTCTGGTCTGTAGTAACTATGAATAGGTGTTACGTTTTTTATGACAATGCACTCTATTGCAGCTACCTGCAAAAAATTAGAACTTCATCAGGTAAAGGACATGAAATTATAAATCCATTGCTCTCAAATGGACCTCATCAGGGTGCAATAGCGAAGTTCACCATGTTAGAATATCTTTGCAATATCTCAGCCTGCCATTTTGTCACAAAACCTTCACTTGATTAATAGATTTTTCTGCCTCTTTTTTTACTGGCCCCTCCATTGCCAACCGTTAGGACAAGTTTTTGTTTCAAAAGTGATCTCTCGTCCACATTTTTTTTACTCCAATTTGGCTACTTAGCAGTTTAGTTGCAGAAAATCAATTTATTTCTCCAAACTGCAACATCAATAGTGTTATCCTCCTGTTTTTCCAACATGCCTTCCTTCCTCCTCCTATTTTCTGCACACAGCAATCCTGTGAGGTAGGTTGGTCCGAGAGAAAGGGACTGATCCAAAGTCCCTCGGCCAGTTTTCATGCTTGGCGGGGGTGGATGAGGTTGAAACTCACGGTCTACTGGTTTCAAAGCCAGCGCTGCCTCTCAATGTCAACTGAAAACTAGATTTAGTCAGGTTGAAGTGTATTGTGCGATAGTGACAGTTCTTTACACCCTGTATCAATGTGAAATATAATGTGATTTTAAAAAACCATTTGCAGAACAGAGTTCACGGCCCATCCGCTTTAATGGCGTACGGAGGTACCCTCTCCTGTTCAATGTCACCATCCCTCACCATGAGAAGATAACCATGGCTGAGCTGAGGCTCTACACTCTGGCGGAGGACAAGCCACTCTACGAAAATCTCGACCGGAAGGTCACCGTTTTTGAAGTGCTGGAGGGTGAACACGGAGGAGGGAAAGAGGGAGAGGAGAGGAAGCTGAGAGTGCTGGCATCCAGGTTTATTTACAGCACCGACAATGAATGGAAGACGTTTGAGGTGACAGAAGCCATCAGGAAGTGGCATCACTCTGACTCAACCACTCACCAGCTAGAGGTGCAGGTGGAGTACCGAGTGGGAGAGAATCCCAACCCAGGAAGACACAGAGGCGTAGACATCAACCTGGAACCCAAACACAAGCCGTTGTTAATTGTGTTTTCAGACGATCACAGCCATGCCAAGAGAGAGGAGAAACACGAGCTGAAGGAGATGATGGAGCACGAGCAGATGCAAGAGTGGCCGGATTTAGATTTGCAAGACTTCTCCAGCAGCCCCAACGATCTGCTTCAGATCAGGTCCAACATCATCTATGACTCAACCTCCAGGATCAGGAGGAATGCCAAGGGAAGCACCTGCAAAAAGACGTCCCTCTATGTGGATTTCAAGGAGATCGGCTGGGACTCCTGGATCATTGCACCCGCCGGCTACGATGCCTACCAGTGCAAGGGAGCTTGCAGCTTCCCTCTGGATGGCAGCCAGTCGACCACCCATGCCATGGTCCAGACGTCCGTTCACTTGAATGATCCCCAGAGAGCTTCTCCTGCCTGTTGCGTCCCAACCAAGCTAGACCCCATCTCTTTGCTCTTCTTGGATAAAGGGATCGTCACCTTCAAGCAAAACTACGAGGGCATGTCCGTCTCTGAATGTGGCTGCAGATAGTAGCAGGAGATGGGGCTCTTGCATGGTGTTTTGGCTTTCGTGGGATTTCATGGTTCCATCTGAACAGTTTTGAGATGCAGTCAACTCCTTGAACAAGGGAAAGGGACCTTGGAGACGGGCAAGGGTTTAGGGATGATGGCTTGGAGAAAAGGGGAGGAGGGGGATGGAAGGAGACAAGTGACCTCCTAGACAGCAGCAAGTGGAGGCATCTCCTTACCTTCAACTAGAGCTCCCTCAACATCACAGGACTTCCTCTTCAATTGTTCATCCCAGACATTTTACCATTTAAGCAATCCTGTTCAGTTCCTTCCAATTTCCGGCCACTACAACTGAGCCAACAGTTGTCAGAAAACATACCTAGCATGATCTGGCTGCCAGTTCAATTCTAGTGTCCCTTGGAGACTGTCCTGGGAGGAAGCCCTTGCCCTTCTTAGTGACAATCCTTTGCCCTAAAACCCCAGCCAGCAGCTTTTCTTTCCAACAGAGGGGCAGTCCAATGCTCCGCTTGGACTTGTCCTGGGAGAAGAAGTTCAAGAAAACTTTCTTAAGCTGTGACACCTGAGGTTCATACCGCTCAGTAAGCATGGTTTCATTAACCATGATTTATTGAATAAAACCAGTGTGTTGCAGCTGGATTCCTGCAACACACCAAGCCAAAAGCAAATTGTTAGGGGAACCTAAGTCATAACCTTTTCCTTGTTTCCTTGCTTACTCAGAAAAAACACCGGCCTAGTGGTTGATGCAGAAATTCTCTTTCTGGAAAGTTCTTTGCTACTCCCTTCATCCCTCTCAGGACTGTTCTGCGTAGTCAGTTTAGTGGAGCCCTTCAGATAGCATAACCAAGACATCCCTCAAAGCAATTGCATCTCATTGCTTTGGACGACGCCACTCGGATTGGGGTGCGCATGATACGAACCCTACTCGTCTCTTGTATCGATGCCCCAATGCAACTCAGAATCTGGCTGATCGTTGTTTTGATCACTGTTAAAGTTTGTGGGGAGGGGAGGATTGTTTCGTGCTGAAATTTCAGGGCTCTTCGGACAGAAAAGGAGCTCCCTCCTTACTGGAGCTGTCGATTCACGAGACAGTTCTCCATGCGTACGACGGAGGTCACATGTCAAGTTTCCACCACTCCTCTCCGACAAATCGTTGTGATAAGAAGGTGTTGGAATTGAGAAACGATAGGTCTGGCGGTGCTTTATTTATACTAAGCTGCAAATTGGTCAGATTCTTTGGAAAGTGTAATTGACGTTGTGTCTCGAGCCCTTTGTGGTCTTACTGTACTACGCCCCACCACTGATTTCTACTTTTAAGGAGAGAGAGAGAGAGAGAAGTTGGGTTTTGAGAGCAACAACCTGGGCCCTTCAGGAGAATTCTCATGCAAAGCACTTGGACTTGCTGAAATCCGCCTCACCTTCATCCCTGAAGCCATTATTTATTGATCTATTTATTGACTGTCGTCCTTGTAATATAATGTAGAATACAAAATGTTTTATTTTTGTGCTTGTATGTTTACCAAACACACTTGGGTAATCCTGTATATTGAACTGTTTCGTTGCTAATACCATCCCTCAGTTTCAACGGACTTTCTTCTTCATTGTCTTTGTAAATATATTAATTTGTCCTTGTTTTTCCATCTCTCGGTGTAATACAAAATACAGTGACATCCAGCATACAATCACTTTCAAGTCTAAAATGAATACAGAGAGTGTGCATTTTTTCATACGGCCAAAACTGAGAGCTGGTGAATTTGCCCCCCTATTCCAGTTTTGCTGGAAACATCCCATTTTCAAACATACAGTGAGTTCCGGCAAGACTTCTGACTGTATCTTGAGGCCAATTTTGGCCACAATTACTGCATAAGTCTCCAACAGACTTTGGAGGGATCTATCACAATTCTCATCGTTAAAGTGAGCCTTTGTTCTTCAGAATAGCTGCTGCAGTGACCCTCAAACTCTCCTCTGCTCCAGATGTTATTATCTTATATTCTATTTCTCTATGGAGAAATCTACCCACTTTAGATGAACATTGAATCAATCAATCATATTTATTCGGTCAAAGACCAGCAAAATTTAAATAGCCAAAGCAAACAAATACAGAGTGAAGCAAACGAATACCATAAATCACTAGCTATCAAAATAAACAAAATATAACATTCATTCCTCCATTATTATGTTAACAGAGTTGTTTCTCAGGTGATAAGTCTAAAACGTTAATAGGTACAAAATAAAAACGAAAACTATATTTCCCCTGCAGCAAATAGTTAAATGCGTCCAAACCAAGTTGTATGTTAAAACAAAGGTAAATATGCCTTTCACCAATTATGGCTTGTTTTCATCGCAGCCACACAAAATATACTTCCTGCACATGTAGTGAATGGTTTTAGATCCTGAAGGAGAATGTTCATGTAAAAATTATCTGGCCTCCCTGGGAATTTATCTATTAGGGGTACAAGGTGGATTGATGTCTCCGTACAATGTAGACTAATGTCTCTGTAAAAAGGAATGTGGTGGCTCATTGGCTAAGATGCTGAGCTTGTCGATCAAAAGATTGGCAGTTCAATAGTTCGAATCCCTAGTGCTGCGTAATGGGGTGAGCTCCCGTTACTTGTCCCAGCTTCTGCCAACCTAGCAGTTCAAAAGCAGGTAAAAAATGCAAGTAGAAAAATAAGGACCACCTTTGGTGGGAAGGTAACAGCGTTCCGTGCGCCTTTGGCGTTGAGTCATGCCGGCAACATGACCACGGAGGCGTCATCGGACAGCGCTGGCTCTTCGGCTTTGAAACGGAGATGAGCACCGCCCCCTAGAGTCGGGAACGACTAGCACGCATGTGCGAGGGGAACCTTTACTTTTACCTTAAAATTTACAACATAGTAATATGTGTGTGAGAATTTCAAATTCCTCATCACCACTTCGACAAATACACTCAGCTACAGGAATTTACTACCGTATATCTGCCTTGAAGAAGTGCAGAGGGGAGGAACGTTGAATCTAGCTTTAAAGAATGTTAGATCTTGAGAACCTTAGATTTACCAAGTAACTTGCTGGTGCTCCTGTTAATCCAAACTCCATCATATTGATGGAGCCTATTAACTTCAATCTGGAACTTCACAGCCCTTATTATTGAGAATAATTAATAAATTTGCCTTCAGAAGTTCTGGCTGCTTTAGCACTGGACTAGAGGCTTTTAAGAAGAGATTGGACAGCCATTTGTCTAGGCCTAGGGTCTCCTGCCATGGGCAGGACATTGGCCCCTAGAAGACCTCCAAGGCCCTTCCAACTAGTTCTACGTTCTAGGCTGGGTTTGATGGTCATCTAACGATTTTAAGAATAGTGGAGAGAATCCATAGGAAGCCAGTTTATGCTCTACTGCCTGTTTCTAGAGTAAGGAAAAGTTACCTGTTGGAATTAGAGGGATCAGACCAAACCTGGGTGTGTGTGTGTTGCATTTTGAGTCATTATTATCTTCTGGGCCCCTAACCTGAATCTGTGGCATTCCTGTTCCCAGTCTTAAGGAAACATTTGACGTTCCACAGGACGCAGCTCGAATTCATCTCAGGAATTTTGTGGGCACCATTATTCCCTGCAGTTGCTTCATCGGATAGATTGCTGTTTTGTGCCCCGTAACAGATTCGGGCCACTGTTTTGGCTTCAAAAGGTGAGAATTGTCCACAGTCAAGTGTAAAAGAAATGCTTCATGGCATTCATCTTCCTAAGGCAGAGTTTCTCAACCTTGGAAGCTTGAAGATGGGGGATTCTGGGAGTTGAAGTCCACCCATCTTCAAGCTACCAAGGTTGAGAAACACTGTCCTAAGGGGTAATTGCACCATGTAGTGCTGGAGGGTGTATCAGCTTCCTTTCGTGTAGAAAACCACATTGACTGCTCTAATCGATGCCCTTGTTTGGCTCTCATGGTGAAAACCCAGATTTCTGGTTTATCAAAATCGAGAACCAAATTGTTGTATATTGTTTTTGTTAAGGATATTGTTGTTGTGTTACCAACCAGCAGAGTGTAGAGCACAGAGAAACGTTGCTGAGAGCAATGAATAAGAGATGTGCAAACTGGTTTACCAAAAGTTTACTTTATAGTGAAAAAACAATCTCATAGTCTTTAAACAAATCCAAGTCTTTGCCAGTTAAACCAGTCCAGTGATACAAATATCATCTTACCACACAAACAGTAGTTGGTTAGAATAACAAGCTCACTCTGGTTCACAAACCACGATGGTTGCAGATCCATCCAACAATGATAGCACAACGATAGCAACTCCTCACACTATGGTAGCATATCATCAACTGAATACGTTGCAGTACCTTTCTTAAATACGTTCACAACTAATTACAGCATACTCAGCATTACAATGAATCAGCAGTAAAGCCTTAAAGTCACACAATACATATTCATATTAAAGTCACAGAACACATATATTGCCTGGACAACTTGTTAGGCCCAAACCATATCCTAACATTTTTATCAAGTTCCTGCTGCCAGCTTTTTGAGGGACAGAGCAGTTGGTCATCCTGGCATTGTGGATTGGACATCCAGAGCTAGAGAGGACAACAGAAGAACCGTGTGATGTTGTCCCATGCTAAGTGATGACCAAGGAGCTGGCCAGGAACGGAGGAGGTGACACTGGCCTGATTAGAGCAGGGAAGAAGCCAGCTAAGCATGTCCTGGGCTCAAGGTTTAGTTTGCGCTCCAGCGCAGCAGATCACAGAACCACGGGGTGGGAAAGGTCTTCTAGTCCAACGCCCTGCCCAAGACAGGAGGAGTGCTTGTGCCATCTTGGATAAATAGGTGTCCAAGAAAACCTCCAGTGATGGAGCAACTACCACCTCTGGAGGCACTGATTAATTGTTCTCACTATCGGGGAATTTCTCCTTAGTTCCAGCTTGGATCTGTCTTGAATGCTCTTCCACCTGTTGCCTTCAGGTGCTTTGGAGAATAAGTCAACCTTTCTTCTCTGTAGCAAATACTGGAAGACAACTATCATCCAAGACTCCAATCCTTTTCTTTGACAGACTAGACAGAACTAGGTCCCTCAAACGTTCATCATACTGTTTACACATTTGAAGAAGACACAAACCAGGGACACACACACACCAGTGGTGAAATTTTTTTTACTACCGGTTCTGTGGGCGTGGCATGGTGGGCGTGGTGTGGCTCGGTGGGTGTGGCTTGGTGGGCATGGCAGGGAAAGGATACTGTAAAATCCCCATTCCTTCCCCACTCCTGGGGGAAGGATACTGCAAAATCCCCATTCCTTCCCCACTCCTGGGGGAAGGATACTGCAAAATCCCCATTCCCTCCCCACTCCTGGGGGGAAGGATATTGCAAAATCTCCATTCCCACCCCACTGTGGGGCCAGCCAGAGGTGGTATTTGCTCGTTCTCTGAACTACTCAAAATTTCCGCTACCGGTTTGTCAGAACCTGCTGGATTTCACCCCTGACACACACAGAGAGACACCCCTCTACACCTTGGGAATGCATCCCAATTTCAGTCAGAAGAACAGAGGACAAAAGAGGAGAAGAGCCTTGATAGTACAGTGGTTTAGTGCACCCTGTTATTAACACAGCTGCCTGCAATTTCTGCTGGTTCGAATCTCTCCAAGGCTCAAGGTTGACTCAGCCTTCCATCCTTTCTAAGGTAGGTGAGATGAGGACCCAGTTTGTGGGGGCAATAAGCTGACTTTGTATAAAATATACAAAAGAATGAAGGCTATTGCTTAGCGCATTGTAAGCCGCCCTGAGTCTCCGGAGAAGGGCGGCATATAAATCAAATTAAAAAAAAAAGAAGAAGAAGAAGAAGAAGAAGAAGAAGAGAAGGACAAAATCAGTCCTTTTGCAGATGGTTCCAGGGAATGATTTCCACCCACCTGCCTCTTGTGGGGCCAGGGATTTTCACTCCTGTCCTAGGAGATGGCTTTGCACCATGGCTGTTCATGAATGGGACTTTTCCCAATTTGAATTATGGGAGGGCGAGAAGGGGCCTCATGCACCTCCAAGGCAGGAGGGCGCCACCCGAGAGCACGCTGGCTGCTTCCAATCGTCCGTATCTTTCCATTCTCACTTCCAACCCAAGTGTCACTGGGCAGCGTGCTGATGAGGTTAAGCAGGGTGCGAGCCAAAGATGGTGTTGAAAAGTGTGTGTTGAGTTAAAGGGGAAAAGGTTTAAATGCTGGGTCATCTCTGGAGGGCCCAGCATGATCAGAGAGGCTCAACCAGCCCTCTAGCATTCCCAGCGTCCATCACTTCCAGGTTGATGTTGTCCTTTGCTGTAGCAACTCCTTATCTCGGCAGAGATTAGAGTATTTTCAATCACCAGAGATTTATTGTGGGAACCCATTTCCTGAGCTGTCACCACCCGCTGCAAAGCAGAGTTTAAAACCTGCAGGAGAAATGTAAATATTGCACCTGGGATTCGAGATGAAATGCTTGGCTAATCCTTGGCTTAGCCTTCACCCGCCCCCCCCTGCCATGTGTGATCGATCACGGGATTAACTTTCTGGAGAGGGGTCTGTGCGTCCACATGTGAGACATTCTTTCGGAAATAGCAAAGGCCACAGCGAGAGGGGCAAAGCCATCAGGAGTCTGGAACCGCTTTTTGCAACTCTCAAATTTCATTGCATGGCTGCACTTCCCAAAAGTGTTTGTCGCTTTATAAAATCTGTAAAAATCGGGAAATGGCGCTCCTAGACTCCTTTGGATTTTGGATGCCGCAGCCTGGCAGTTCTAACACATTTTATTTATTTATTTATTTATTTATTTATTTATTTATTTATTTATTTATTTATTTATTTATTTATTTATTTATTTATTTATTTATTTATTTATTTATTTATTTATTTATTTATTTATTTATTTATTTATTTATTTATTTATTTATTGGTTCGATTTATATGCCGCTCTTCTCCAGAGACTCAGAGACTTACAATGCGTTGAGCAATAGCCTTCATACTTTTGTATATACCTGCTTAGTAGGGCTTTCGCCCCCCCACCCCAAAGTGGTGTTCTTTTTTATACAAAGTCAGCTTATTGCCCCCACAATCCGGGTCCTCATTTTACCTACCTCGGAAGGATGGAAGGCTGAGTCAACCCTGAGCCTGGTGAGATTTGAACTCGCAGTAATTGCAAGCAGCTGGCAGCTAAGTGCTACTTAACAGCACTTTAGTCCACTGCACCACCAAGATTTTGGTCTCGGGATGCTCGGATCTTAGAAAGTGTGCAGAGAAAAGCAACAAAGGTGATAAGGAGTCTGAAGGATAAATTGTACAATGAACAGTTGCGGGAACAAGGGTATGTCCAGCCTAACGAAGAGAAGGATGAGGGGGTGATAGGATGATTGTCTTCCATATTTAAGGGGCAGTCACAGAGAAGAGGGGGTTGACTTAATTCTCCAAAGCACCTGAGGGCAGGAGAAGAAGCAGTGGATGGAAGCTCCTTAAAGAGCGATCCAATCTGGAATTAAAAAGAAATTTAGTGTCAGAGAGAACAGTTCATCAATGGAAGATCTTGCCTTCTGTTGGTGCTCCATTTTTGGAGGTTTTCAAGAAAGATTGGACAATCATTCGTCCAGGATGCAATAAAGTCTCCTGCTTTGTGCAGGGGGCTGACCTAGAAGACCTCTAGGGTCCCTTCCAGGATTCTATGATTCTACCCTTTTACCTTCTTACATCTGATTGCAAACCCCAAAGATCCTTGGTTGACATGGGTTATTTTATTTATCAGGGTATGACAGTACGTTTAGGGCAAGGGTGAAATTCAAAATTTTTCCCGACTGGTTCTGTGGGCATGGCTTGGTGGGCGTGGCAGGGGAAGGGTATTGCAAAATCTCCATTCCCACCCCACTCTGGCCTAACCCAACCAGAGGTGGTATTCTCCGAACTACTCAACATTTCTGCTACCGGTTCTCTAGAACCTGCTGGATTTCACCCTTGATTTAGGGAAACCTCATGTCCACTTGGATTGGTTTCATTTTTTCCCCCCACCATTTTCTGCTGTCTTTTTTCTGTGATGCGAGCTACGCTCAAACAACTTGGTGCGACATTCTTGCCTTCATGCCAACCATATGAGTAGGAACATCTTGTTCTCTCCTTCCCAAGTTTCCAAACCTTTGTTTCCCTCTGTAACAAAGGTTGTTGTTTACTTCCCGACAGCAACAGTACTTGGTGGTCAACGAAGAGTTGAATATGGTCAACCCTATCTTATTGCCATGGGCATTTTCTTTTCCAATCAGCAGGAAGGTTCTTCTAGAACAACGTTTCTCAACCTTGGTAGCTTGAAGATGGGTGGACTTCAACTCCCAGAAACCCCCAGCCAGCAGCGCTGGCTGGGGGATTCTGGGAGTTGAAGTCCACCCATCTTCAAGCTTCCAAGGTTGAGAAACACTGTTCTAGAAAGAGCGTGGCGTTGCTAAAAGCCTTTAAAATTCATCCTGGCTTCTCCTTGGCTACCTTAGAAAGAACTTTCTGAATACAAAGTACCTCCTAGCTTGGAAAAGCAGACAGAAAATTTGACATCTTGTTTTGAAACAAAACTTGGATTGTCAGGAAAAGTTCTGCCAACAGCAAGTTGCCCTTATAAAACTTTCTTTCAGAGCAATTTTGAAGGATTAGGTGTTCAGGTAGAGGAATGGCCAACCAGTATTTTCTCAGCTCTCCCTCATGTCGCTGCTGAAAATCTACTTGAATGGGTGGTGGGTAGTAGGTGGAATCCTGCTTCTCTTTGGGTGTTGGTTGCTGGAGGGAAAATGTTCGATGCTGTTTCCTTCCTGGATTTTTGATTGTAGCTTTCGAATGATGCCTAAATGGGATTTATCTCTGCCTGACAATTGATGGCTCTTACAGGAATTCCAGAGCATTTTTGGACTGGGCTTGATCTAAAACATTAAGCTTCCCGATCTATTTCAAATTTTAAGGAAATGTAGGAAAACATGGATGGGAAGAAATTCCCCACCAGAGCAAGGAAGGAGGGTGCAAAAAGTCAAAATGATGGCTGTAATTCTGTGATGGAAGCTTGCCCCCCCCCATCTCTCTCTCTCTCTCTCTCTTTTTCTTTCTTTCTCTCTCTCTTTCTTTGTCTCTTTCTCTCTCACGTTTTTTCTTTCTTTCTTTCTCTTTCTTTCTCTTTCTTTTTCTTTCTCTCACTATCTTTCCCTCTTTCTCTTTCTTTCTTTCTTTCTTTCTTTCTTTCTTTCTTTCTCTCTTTCTCTCTCACGTTCTTTTTCTTTCTTTCTTCTTTCTCTTCTTTTTCTCTTTCTTTCTCTTTCTTTCTCTCACTATCTTTCCCTTTCTTTCTTTCTTTCTTTCTTTCTTTCTTTCTTTCTTTCTTTCTTTCTCTCTCTCTCTCTCTTTCTTTCTCTCTTTCTCTCTCACGTTCCCTTTCTTTCTTTCTTTCTTTCTTTCTTTCTTTCTTTCTTTCTTCTCTTTCTCTTTCTTAAAATTAATCTTCCGCCCACCTTGTATCCAATGGCTCTGGGCGGTTTTATTACCTGTATGTTGGAAAGGGACAGTGCTTCAGTTGTGCAGTTGAACTGCAAAGTGAAAAATCTTGACTGTGTTAGACTGTCCTGCAGATGCCTCTGGAGAGAAGTAGGGAAAGAAAATGAGAGCAAAGGGATGAAAGGAAGAAAAAGCAAAAAGACTCTCCTACCAATGCATCAACTTCACTCATAAGCGACTACCGTAGCCCCTTGCCCCTATGCACCCAATATTGCCCCCTTCTCAGCCTGGGTAAGCCTGAGAAAGCTGCAGGGCTGAAAATAGCTCAGGAGACTCAACAATTGCCAGCAGGCGCAGCAGGCGATTAAAGCCACATTCCCTTCCTCCCGTCCTCCTTATCAGTACATTTTGTCAAGAGGGCCTAAATATCACATCATGTTTTTACGCGCGATAAGTCAAATTTTCACAAGCTGAACCAGCCGCTGCAGATGATAGAGTGGTGAGCAAACCAGGGCTTGTAAGCGGCCCCAGAGAGATCCACGAGGGAGGCCTCCTGCAAAGCCACAATTTTATCATTACCCGTTTGTGTCCTATAGGGAGAATCCCCCCCGCCTGCACCCATATGGGGGCTTTCTTATAAAACCACTCAAGTGGCTGGCCCCTGTGAATGGACATTTAGTTTCGCGAACGGTTCCATTCATAAACAAAACGCCTTCAGCTCTAGACTCCGCAGAAGGCTGATCAGATTGATCAGATTAAAAAGCGGAGAGACCGAAGACGCCTAAAATCTACATTCCCCACCCAGCTCCAAGGACAGGGCCCAACCTCTCAGCCACAACAGGAATCAGGCAACAAAAATTGGGATATTAAAATAGCACACTCAAAGCACAGATTAAAGTGCATTTCCCAAGGAACCTGGGCATCTAAATCACACAGCCCAAGAACCACATAAAAACCTATCCACTCACCAGGCTGTTTTGTCAGCTGTCCCAGAACCGATTCCTATCTTCGCTTTTGATTCCTAAAGAAATGGAGACCTCCTTTCCTGCAGACTGCTTCCAATTCATTTTTTCCAGTGTCTTTCTCCCGCCTTAGAACTGGACCAGATTTTACTTCCAATGGTCCCTTTGGGAGAAAGAGCAGTGAAATAACAGGCCATTGTCTTCAATGGAGAAAAACTATGGAAAAAAATTGCATTGGTGGCCGTGCCAAGAAATTAGGTCTGAGGATGCAGAAAGAAATTGGCAATCAAACCTTTACTACAGTCATAGAGCAGCGTATTATTTATTGATTAGATGGATGCTTCATCTTTTTGCTCCAAACTTTTGTTCATGGGAGAGGGAGGGAGGAAGGAAAGAAGGAAGGAGAAGGAGGGAGGGAAGGAAGGAAGGAAGAAATGAAGGAAGGGAGGGAGGAAGGAAGGGGAAGGAGAAGGGAAAAGGAGAGAGAAGGCAGACAAAGAAGGATGGATGGATGGATGGAAGGAAAGAAGGGGGAGAAAGAGAGGGTAGACGGAGGGAGAGAGGGAAGGAAGGAAGAAATGAAGGGAGGGAGGAAGGAAGGAAGGGGAAGGAGAAGGGAAAAGGAGAGAGAAGGCAGACAGACAAGGAAGGAAGGAAGGAAGAAATGAAGGAAGGGAGGGAGGAAGGAAGGAAGGAAGGAAGGAAGGAAGGAAGGAAGGAGGAATTATAGCTCTTCATATAAGCTAAATTCAAAGAATCTGTCCTTCTCTAAACTGTAAAAGGAACCCTTGTAGCTATTTGGCTAACAGCTATCGTTTCTCTTTCCTTCCTTCGGCTCCTCTTCCACCACAAACAGCAATTTCAGGGCAGAAAGGTGTAGCATTAATCTAATAAGGAAATAAATATATCTGAAGGGAGCAGAGAGGAGGAAAAACAGAGAGAGTTCAGGCGTGATTGGGGCCCCCTTTGAGCCGCTCTTCCCATTTCCTAAGCGAGCATCGGCTGGCCAGGCTTCAAGTCAGAGGGCATGTTTTCATCCTTCACCAGATGTTTCCAGATGTCATACTTGAAGAAGGTCGATGCCCTCTCTAAAAATATAACCATTAGCAGCTCAATTTCCCACCGACTTGACCTTCAAGCCAGCTGAGCTCTTCCTTCCTTCAGCTTCAAGCAAACCTCCTGGATTTTGGCTGGCAGAGACGCATCCAAAAAGGCCAATCCTGCTTTCTAGAAAGCGCTTTCTCTCCCTCTCTCTCTCTCACTCTCTCTCTCTCTGTGTCCCTGTCTCTGTGTCTTTCTCTCTCTCTCTCTCTCTCTGTCTCTCTCTCTGTGTGTCTCTCTCTCTCTCTCTCTGTGTCTCTCTCTCTTTCTCTGTGTCTCTCTCTCTCTCTCTCTCACTCTCTCTCTCTGTGTCCCTGTCTCTGTGTCTTTCTCTCTCTCTCTCTCTCTGTCTCTCTCTCTGTGTGTCTCTCTCTCTCTCTCTCTGTGTCTCTCTCTCTTTCTCTGTGTCTCTGTCTCTGTCTCTCTCTCTCTCTCTCTGTCTTTCTCTCTCTTTCTCTCTCTCTCTCTCTCTCTCTCTGTGTGTGTGTGTGTGTGTGTGTGCGCGCGCAACGAAGCCCCTAACTAAGGAAGTGGAGGAATCTTCAGTTTATGCTAAACTGACCCCACCACAACCTCCTTCGGGCAGCTTTACTGCTCAGCCAAGCTGACCGACGTCATAAAAAAATATGTACACAATAAATGGGAATGGTTCCATCGGGGGATTTTTTTTTTTAAGTAACAGCAAAGCAGTGTGTGACTTTTTTCCCCCTCCCCAAGGATATGGGGTGGAGGGAGGGAGGAGGGGGTTTCCTCCCCAAAGTTTATCCCCAGCCACTGTTCTGCCAAATTATGCGAAGGGACATAGAGGTGATGTGGAATGTCACTTGCCATGCCTTTAAAAGAGGACAGATTGATGGAAGATGCCAGGGCTTGCTCCAAGAAATATTTCCTTCCGTGCACAGGAAGGAGAAACCCTCCCATACTTCCACCTCTCACAATACTGGACAACACAGTATCAACAGTAGAGACCTGCAAATTTCTAGGTTCTACCATATTGCAAGATCTAAAATGGAGATCCAACATCAAAAACGTCCTCAAAAAAGCACAACAAAGAATGTTATTTCTGCACCAACTCAGAAAGCTCAAACTGCCCAAGGAGCTGCTGATCCAGTTCTACAGAGGAATTACTGAGTCTGTCACCTGCACCTCTATAACTATCTGGTTTGGCTCTGCAACCCAACAAGACAGACACGGACTTCAGAGGATCATTAGAACTGCAGAAAAACAGTTGCTACCAACCTGCCTTCCATGGAGGACCTGTCTACTGCAGGAGTCAAAAAGAGGGCAGTGAAAATATTTACTAGACCCCTCGCATCCTGGACATCAACTGTCTCAACTCCTACCCTCAAAACGACACTATAAAGCACTGCACACCAGAACAACTAGACACAAGGACAGTTTTTCCCCGAATGCCATCACAAGGTCCGAACTCTGCACTCGCTGCCAGAAACAGACATCAGATGGAATGCAAAGAACAGGACAGAAAAACATACAGCCAGATAGCAAGTTTACTTATTTAAGACACCTCTGTATTTTGTTTTTATCATTCGCAAACAGGAATAAAAAGTCTTAGTTCAAAAAGTAATATACACAGAGCCACCAGAATCAACCATCCTGAGAGAACGGAATTCCAGCTTTGGTGAACCCACCAGGGGTTCTGTATTGAATTTACACAAGTGTAAGTACACCAGTCCTTTGCCAGAGAGGAATCACAGTTGTTCTGCACACTCTGTCTTTGTAGGCACCTGGCCTGTGGACTTCAACAAGTCTTTGTCGTGTTGGTTCTCCTCGTTGACCTTCCTGGAATGTTTAAGGTTCTGGAGCTCAGATTCCAGCTCTGCAAATTTAGTCTTTTCTTCTTCCATCTCTTTATTAAGCCTCAGAACTTTGGTCCAGACTTCAAAGTTTTCCTTCTCAAGGCTGCAAAAGGAAGAGCAAGTCATATCAAGCCACGATTCAAAGGAGCGACTCCCGTACTACCAGATGGTGGGAAGGAAGGAGGGCGAAAATCTGGGGCCACCAACCAACTCGTGGTCAATTTGAGCTAAAGGTTTAGGTTTACATGGTAAGGCAGCAGATAGCTTGGCTCATAGAACATCACCTCCTGGGTCAGAGGTCTTCAAACTTGGCAGCTTTAAGACTTGTGGACTTCAACTCCCAGAATTCTCCAGCCAGCTATGCTGGCTATGATTGAGATTACACCTGGATCCTAGACCTTCTAAAGCAGAGGTCTTCAAACTTGGCAGCTTTAAGACTTCTGGAAGTTGAAGTCCACAAGTCTTAAAGTCGCCAAGGCTGGAGACACCTGCTCTAAAGAGATGCATGAATGAGCAGTTGGCTGGAACGGGATAGACTTGGAAGAACCTTGAAGTCCAGCTTACTGGAATCCAAATAAATTAACCCTGCCCCAAAACGCCTGTTCTCCTTTCAGCATTGTTGTAACTTTAATGGTCATTAAATGAATGATCATAAGTCGAGGACTACCTGTAGAGTTAATTAGTTGGTTGGAGAGAGAAATGGAATCAAGCCAGGGGTTTGCATTACCTTCTCATTTGCTCCTCGTAGCTATTTTTCTGTGCCACCATCTCCCCTTTCAGCTCCGCTATCATCTTCTTAAGCAGTTCAGGATCTTCTGGATAAACGTTGTCCTCCTCAAACGGGACCTCCAGAATCGTGGTGCCATTTTCTTTAGACCTGGGAGGGTCATTCACTTGTAAACACGTTCCAAAATCTTCTCCTCGTTGGCCTGAAGAACTCTGGTCGGCCTCACTTGCGGCACCCTGCTCTACGCTGCAGAGACTGCCAGAGTCTGAAGGTTGTGTGAAGCTAAACAGTTTAGAAATTCCCTGAGACAAAGTTCTTTTGTGACCTCTTGAGGGAGAATTAGGACCGGGCTGGACCATGGATGAAGAGGATGACGATGACCAAAAGTTGCTACTGAAAATGTTACTTCTGTCCATGTTTTGGTGTCGCCTGTTGGAAGAAAAACTCTCAATGCATTTCCTGTTTGGAACTGTCTGAGTCCTCTTTCGCATGGCCTGGGTCTCCCTAGACTGAGGTTCTCCTTCATCTTCTGCCGATGGAGCCAAACCGTCGCTTAATTTGGAGTTGGAAGCTTCGAGATCGTCTTTCTGGAAATAAAACCAAGAATGTTGGAGAACGCAGGCTTATTGGATGCAACCAAGCAGCTCTGCTGAGTTTCATGCCCCAATTAACACGTAGGGCAGTGGTAAAATGTAAAATCTGTTACTACCAGTTCTGTGGGCGTGACTTGGTGGGGAGGTAATGTGACTGGGTGGGCGTGGCCAACTTTTTTTTTTTTAAACTTTTCAAACCATTTTTTCTAATGCTTTGAAAAGCCTCTGCATTTCACCCCTGACGTAGGGGCCTCACCTCACCACTCCCCCATCTGTCCGTTCCATCTGATTGATTGTTTGGGGAAGGAGGAAAATTTTTATTTTTAATTAGGTGAACATTCAGAGTCGGTTTTCACCAGCCTGTGCCAATATGATATATCCAATAAAACGATTCTTTGAGGAATTCTCTTGCCTCGGAGTTCTGTTTGCTTGGAGCCCTGACACCGTCCCTTTAAATCCTTCCATTCCCCACCAGTCAATTAGAACTAAAGAAGCTTCTTGGATGAGAAGCGAAATGTTTTCAAAGGGGAAAAAAAAAACTAGAAAGTCCATATACCTTTTGGAAAAAGCACCTTTGGGACAACCATAATCTGAATGATGGGGAATTCACCATAGACATTCCCCCATCTGATTACTCTGCAGACTGCTCTCCTGCCAGGTATTATGCAGACCGATCTCTCTGCGGAGGCCAGAAATCTAGTCTCTGTCGAAGCCCAAATGATCATGCAAGCCATGATCCGGCCACCAGTGTCATCTCAATCTTGACCACTGGGACCTGGGAATTCCCATTTAAAATCCACTGTTGATGGAGCCTCTTCAACCGTGGCCAAAACAGTGTTGGAAGAGAAGCAAACTCTATCTTAAAATGGCCAACAGCTAAAGCTGACTTTAGGCTGCCTTAGAGGGATCCAAAGGCAACATCAAGAGGACGTTGCATTAAAAAAATATTTTTTTTCCAGACATGTCCGTGAAAATTTATCCTGGAATAGCTCCCTTTGCTATCTTGCAACCGTCAATAAAAACATATTTATTTATTTAGGTTTTATTTTCAGGCAGGATTTTGAACGCTGTCTTAAGTTTTCATGCTTGAAGCTGTTGTTAAAATAGTAATTTCACTGTTCTTAGTTTTCGCTAGCTTCCTTCAGCGCCCCCTGTAGGCCAAACGAAGGAACTGAAATCTCAGAAATAAGCGCTTTTTTGAAAAAGCGTTTTACGCAATTTCAATACGGACACAAAAATCAGGTTTTTTGCTTTCATGGGCAGATGCACTCATGGGTCCTTTCCAGGTGAATCACGGGATTAAAAAGCCCAGCAGGCACTCACAATTTGCAACAGGCTCCTGTTGTCTCTCCAGGTCATGGATGGCCTCTGTACAGCGTCCCAACCGACGGAACTCCGAAGCACCGGAGCTTTGGTGGAACTGCTTTCGGAGGGAGGCGGAGAAGGCCTTGCGTCTTTGACCCCTGGGAAGAGCTTCTCATGGTCACTGATCATTGTGGTCATCACTTTCTGAATCTGGGGAGTCCCTGTGGGAGAAGCAAGGAAAGCACAACAGGCTTTTTAACACACAACGGGGTGTAAATGGAAGAGGTTCACAGCTCCGTTTCCTACAACCAGGCTATTGAGAGCTGGGAGCAATTCCTCAGGCCGGTCTGGAGAAATTGGTTCTGGAAGGAGATTTATTTATTTATTTATTTTATTTAGTTAAATTTATATGCCGCCCTTCTCCCGAAGGACTGGGGGTGGCTCACAAAGGTTAAAAACCGAAGAACAATTTAAAAATATAATTAATTTAGCATAATTAAAATCCCCCAATTTAAAACCCATATTAAAACCAATTAAAAACACCCCGCAGATCAGATAAATAAATAAATAATAATAAATAATAATTTTATTTCTATACCGCCCTTCTCCCGAAGGACTCAGGGCGGTGTACAGCCAATTTAAAAACACAGGACACAGCAATAATTAAAAATTAAAATAATTAAAGATGAGTTGTTTAAAAAGCCACGTCTTTGGGTCCTTGCGGAAGGAGCAGAGGTCGGGAGCCGTTCGGAGCTTGGTGGGTAAGGCATTCCAGAGGGTCGGCGCGCTCACCCAAAAGTGGACTGTGCAACCAAAAGTTCTAAGTTACAGGTAGTCCTCAACTTACAAGAATTCGCTTAGTGACCATCAGCGACAATGGCACTGAAAAAAGTGATTTATGGCCATTTTTCACACTTATGACCATTGCAGCATCCCAAGAGTCATGCAATCAAAATTTGGATGCTGGGCAACTGACTGACATTTAGGACGGTCCCAGTGTAGCACAATCACTTGAAAATTTAAATTTTTAGGCCTAATCGGTTTGTCCAACCAGAAGTGATCAGGACATTAAAACAAGCAATCTTACATTCTGGCCCCTTAGAGACCCACAACAGAGTCAAAAATCCCTGTGCAAGGAGCAGGTTCCAATTTCACCTCTCATAATCGTCACTGGATCTTCCATCTGGGGCCGGATGAGGTTCACCCCAAACACGGTTGCCAGGTTCTCCACACTCATCTTGTTGGTGTCAGAACTCTGCTGGACTTCATGCAGGAACCTGTTGGAATCGGAAGGGTCCAAAGTCATCACCTGGGTGCTCGTAAGTTGCAAGGGAGGAGCAGGTAAGAAAGGGGTAGAAACCGGAAGCAGGAAGCAGAGACCTTCTCTAGAAGAACATCCCATTATGAACCTTCCAATAGGGCAAAATTGCAAACAAAATGGACATGTCTCAATGTTGGAATTCGTGTTAGAACAGGGGTCTCCAACCTTGGCAACTTTAAGACTTGTGGAATTCTGGGAGTTGAAGTCCACAAGTCTTAAAAGTTGCCAAGGTTGGAGACCCCTGTGTTAGAATGCATTTTGTATCGCAACAACTACAGAATGATTCAGCCAGTAGACCACAGTTTTAGGTTTGCATCTACTGTATGGTTATAATCTATGGTCCTTTATGTTCTGAGGTTTTCACCACCATGAGCCCCATCTTTTTTGACTATATCTGCAAACACCCCTGTGCTTTAACACTGGCTTAAAGTAATGGGTGGAATATACAAATGGAAAAAGGACTGTTTTCCAAGAGTGTAGAAGATGAGTTGTAATTTCATAATTTACAAGGCAAGGAAATGACCGGTTAGTAGCAGGGGCTATGAGCCTTAAAACAGATGAATTCAGAAAAGTTGAGGTGCTACTAGTTAAAAATCACATGTCTTAAGATCGGCGATTTAGGATCAATTCCAAGAGGAGATCTGAGCAGCAGCAACGTCTTTTGCCCTTCGGCTGAAAACAGCAAAGTCTCGAAAGAAGAACCTACCGGCAGATGTAACTCAGAAGGTTATAGTTGTCCGGGGGTAAATGTGCCAGCTGCTTCACTAGTTGTGGGTGACCCTAGAAGAGGATGGTTTTAATTAAAGGATCATCTAATCACCTTTTGCAAACTTCTAACCAGCAAAGTCAACGAGGAAACCAGAATCACTTAAGAACCATGTTACTAACTTAACAACCGCAAGTGATTCATTTTATCAGGTTTGCCTGATTCATCAGTTGCGTCCCTTTCTGGATCGGGACTCGTTAAGTACGGTCACTCATGTCCTCGTCACTTCCTGCCTGGACTACTGCAATGCTCTCTACATGGGGCTCCCCTCGAGGAGCACCCGGAGGCTCCAGCTGGTCCAGAATGTGGCCGCGCGGGTGGTTATGGGAGCGACATGGTGCTCCCATGTGACTCCCCTCCTGCGCGAGCTGCACTGGCTTCCGGTGGTCTTCCGGGTGTGCTTCAAGGTTTTGGTTACCACCTTTAGAGCACTCCATGGCTGAGGACCAGGGTATCTACGAGACCGCCTTCTGCCACCAGTAGCCTCTCACCGACCAGTACGCTCCCATAGAGAGAGGGGCTCCTCAGGGTGCCATCGGTCAAACAATGTCGACTGGCGGCCCCCAGGGGGACAGCCTTCTCTGTGGGGGCACCTGCCATCTGGAACGAGCTCCCCCCGGAGATACGGAGGATCCCGGATCTGTGCACTTTCCGCCGTGCCCTCAAAACATTTCTTTCCAGCAGGCTGACCTGGCCTAACTTTCCCTTTTAAATTGCTTTTTAAATTTGTCTTATAAATTGGGGTGTTTTAAATTTGTTTTGGGCCAAAGTATTTAATGTATTTTAAATAGTTTTTTAACGTTTGTACTATGTGTATTTTATCTTTTGGCTGTTCACCGCCCTGAGTCCTTCGGGAGTAGGGCGGTATATAAGTTTAATTAATAATAATAATAATAATAATAATAATAATAATAATAACAACAACAACAACAACAACAACAACAACAACAACAACAACAACAACTCTGGCAAGACAGGTCATAAAATGGAACAAAACTCACTTCACAACTGTCTTGCTTAGCAGTGGAAATTCTGGGCTCATTTGTGTTTGTAAGTCAAGGACTACCTGTATAAGTTGTGGGGAGGGGAGAAAAAAAGCTAGGCCCCCTCTCCTGAAATTCCATGGTCCTTGATCCCTTTGCCAGGTTCAGCCTCCCACCTTGAGACCCCTTCATGTTCTCCAACTCAAGGATGGAAGGAGACAAACAGCAATCAAATCGGGGTGTTGCTGGAAAGTAGACATGGATTAAACAATAAAATGCCAACTTTATTTAAGTTACTTAAATAAAGTTTATTTATTTATGCTGTGAAAGTTGGACCATAAGAAGAGGAAACTCAAATACTTTGGCCACCTAATGAGAAGGAAGGACTCCCTGGAGAAGAGCCGAATGCTGGGAACGATGGAGGGCAAAAGAAGAAGAAAGGGACGGCAGAGAACGAGGTGGCTGGATGGAGTCACTGAAGCAGTCGGCCTGAGCTTAAATGGACTCCAGAGGATGGTAGACCACAGGGAGGCCTGGAGGAACGTTGTCCATGGGGTTGCAATGGGCCAGACACAACTTTGCAACGAACAACAAAATTTAAGTTACTGGAGTTCAGCCTGTGGTCAAGCTAGGGTGGTAGGGAGATGGACTTCAGCCTCTCTCTCGGATCCCCCTTTGGGTGATCTCATGATATCATCAGAGTGGGAGGAGCAACTCCAGGAGGATCTTCATGAACATTTTGAAAAGTATCTGGGATTGTAATACCTTGCCTTCATCCGACGTTAGAAGTTGACCACACAAGAGAAACTCCTCGTATTGGCTCCAAGGAACGACCGGCTCAGGAAGTTCTCGTAGGTAAAGCTTAAACAAAGAAGCCACGGTGTGCACATCCGTGTCTCTGTAAATTAAATAAATAAACCATCAATCAATCAATCAATCAATCAATCAATAAAAAAGATAGGATGAGCCAGACATCACAGGAAGTCATCATTCCACTTTCATCCACAGGTAGACCTCGACTTAGGACCACAGTTGAGGCCAAACTTTCTGTGGCCAAGCGAGACATTTGTTAAGTGAGCTTTGTCCCATTTTACGACCTGTCTTATCACCGTGGTTAAGTGATTCGCTGCAATTTGTTAAATTAGTAATGTGATTGTCTATGGAGATTCTCAGTCCTCCAGGTCTCAGGTCTCCATCCGAGGAGAACGACAAAAAGGAGAACTGAAGAAGCTTCTCGGATGAGAAGTGAAACATCTTCAAAGGAAAACCTTTGAAGTTTCAGTCGCCTCTTGAAAAAGCACCTTTGGGTCCGAACTGAAGGCTGATTGGCTAAAGGGAACTTCCAGCCTAGCCTTTCCCACCTGGGCTCCCTCCGAGTTGAAATGGATTTCAACTTTGCTAAAAGTCTTGGCAATGCTGACTGGGGAATTCTGGAACTGGGGGCTCCCTGGTTGTGGAAGCCTCACCTGTCTTTATCACTGCAAGCTTGAGAAAAGGACCACCTACTGGTCAAACGAAGGTCTCTCGCCGGCATCGAATGCATCCCGCAGTTTCTTCACCAAATTGTCTTGGCCAGGCAGTCGGAAAACACCTTCCTCACTCAGGCCATTCTTCCGGATGAATTCTGCACACGTCTCCACCAAGATAGGAACCTGATGCTGCCCAAATCGCTGTTCATACATCATGGTGTCCCCCAGCTGTTGTCCAAAGACCACTGGAAGGGAGGAAGGAGGGAGAGAGAGAGAGAGAGGGCAGAGGGAGGGAGAGAGAGAGGGAAGGAGGGATAGAGAGAGGGAAGGAGGAAGGAGGAGGGGGAGGAAAAGAAGGGAGGGAGGGAGGGAGGAAAGAGGAGGGGGAGGAAAGGAAGGGAGAGAGAGAGAGGAGAGGGCAGAGGGAGGGAGGGAGAGCGAGACGGAGAGAGAGAGGGAGGGAGGGATAGAGGGAGGGAAGGAGAAAGGAGGAGGGGGAGGAAAAGAAGGGAGGGAGGGAGAGAGAGAGATGGAGAGAGAGAGGGAGGGAGGGAGGAAGGGAGGAAAAGAAGGGAGGGAGGGAGGGAAGGAAGGAAGGGAGAGAGAGAGATGGAGAGAGGAAGGAAGGAAGGAAAGAAGGGAGGGAGGGAGGGAGGAAGGAAGGGAGGGAGGGAGGAAGGAAGAAAGGAAGGACAGAGTTTTCAAATGCTTTTTCAAATCTGCAGACCATATTCTTATACGAAGCCCCATTAAAAATTTCAAATTTCAAGTATACTAATGGTGAAATAATAAAAGTATATTGTAAGCTGCCCACGGCCATTATCTCAGTGAGATGGGCAGCATAAAAAAAAATTAATAAATAACTAAATAAAATAAAAAGTTAAATATCATCAAAGCTTGCAAGAAAACCAACCGGACTCTCCGTGGGAGGCAGCTGCCCAGTCTCTTCTTACAAGCCTCCCGAATCGGAGAAGGCACCTCGTCCACAGGTGGATGGCTCCACAATGGAACCTATGCAGTTAAATAACTCCTGTCTTGAAAGTCTACAAGGGAGTCAATCCAGGGCTCTTTTTAACCAGGTCCTGCTCATTTTGTGCAAGACGACACATTTCGAAAAACAGCCCATCCGACCCCGAGAGAGAGGGGGGGGGAGGGAGACAGAGAAAGAGAGAGAGAGGGAGGGTGGGAGGAAGGAAGGGAGGGAGTGACGGAGGAAAAGAAGGGAGGGAGGAAAGAGGAGGGGGAGGAAAGGGAGGGAGAGAGAGAGGGCAGAGGGAGGGAGGGAGAGCGAGATGGAGAGAGAGAGGGAGAGAGGGATAGAGGGAGGGAAGGAGGAAGGAGGAGGGGGAGGAAAAGAAGGGAGGGAGAGAGAGGGAGATGGAGAGAGAGAGGGAGGAAGGAGGGAGGGAGAGAGGGAGGGAGAGGGAGGAAGGAAGGGAGGAAAAGAAGGGAGGGAGGGAAGGAAGGAAGGAAGGGAGAGAGAGAGATGGAGAGAGGAAGGAAGGAAGGAAGGAAAGGAGGGAGGGAGGGAGGAAGGGGGAGGGGGAGGAAAAGAAGGGTGGGAGGGAGTGAGAGAGATGGAGAGAGAGAGGGAGGGAGAGAGAGAGAGAGAGAGAGAGAGAGAGAGAGAGAGAGAGAGAGAGACCTTGTCCTGAAAAGATGCCCTTGCAATCCTAAATGACTGCATGAGATCCTAACTTTCAACATTGCCCTTGACTTCATCCCTGGAAATTCTGGCCTTAAATTCTTGTCATGGCAATTCAAGGCCATCATGTCCAGTTGGGGTGGATATTATGGAGCCAGGCTAGAGGCTCTTTGGGTGTCCCCTGTATGACTCTGGCTGTGCTTACCTCCTAATGGGGAGCCAACCACTCTCCGCAGCAGCTTGACCCACTCCTCCATGTCAGCCTGAGAATTCGCCATCAGCACAAAGGAGTCTGGCCCAGTTCGAGTTTGCTCTCCTGAAAGCCCTGTAAACGGGGTGGTGGGTGGTGGTAGTTAAAACAAACCACAACGAACTGTATTATGCAAACACACACAATTATAATTTGCTGAATTATACACGAAGGACAGGAGTCATATTTCACCGTTTTCTCAACAGAAGAAGGGGAAGGGCTATGTCAGCTCTCCTGCTCAGCCCAGATTCCATATCCACGCAATTAGATTTAGATTAACAGAGTTGGAAGGGACCTTGGAGGTCATCTAGTCCAACCCCCTGCCCAGGCAGGAGACCCTACACCATTCCTGACAGAGGGCAGCCCAGTCTCTTCTTGAAAGCCTCCAGGGATGAAGCTCCCACAACTTCTGAAGGCAACTTCTGTTCCACCAGTTGATGGTTCTCATTGTCAGGAAATTCCTCCTTATTTCCAGGTTGCATCTCTCCTTGTTCAGTTTCCATCCATTGTTCCTTGTCTGGCCTTCAGGTGCTTTGGAAAATAGCTTGACCCCCCTTCCTCCTCTCTGTGGCAGCCCCTCCAATATTGGAAGATGCTCTCCTGTCTCCCCTGGTCCTTCTTTTCATCAGACTAGCCATGCCCAGTTTCTGCAACCGTTCATCGTATGTTTTTGCCTCCAGCCCCCTCATCATCCTGGTTGCTCTTCTCTGCACTTTTTCTAGAGCCTCGACACCTTTTTTATAGTGTGGGGACCAAAACTGGATGCAGTTTTCTAGGTGTGGTCTTACTAATGAATCGCGGTTTATCAAAGCATGCGTTTGGTAGTCCATCTGGACTCGCTCAAATTCTAATTCAGCTCCTTGTTACTGACCTGGAATGATTTCAAAGATAAATTTTCCAGCTTCATCGGACCCAGAAGCCACTTCTCTGATGGTGCAGCCCTGAAGTCGTAAGGAACCCTAAAGCCAAAAAGTTGCACAACAAGGTCAAAAACACGAGGCTCTCTGTCCTGTCATCAGACCACAGTCTTCGTTTTATAAAGTAATCAGATTACATGCATAATGCAACTGTAAACATTTCATAATTCACATTCCTCTAAAAAGCACAAGAGCATCGGGTATTAAACCCATCTTTAAAATGATTAAATGTTAATACATCCCGTGCAAATCTAGCAAAAAATGCATAGGATTGATTGATTAGCTTTATTGATTAGCTTATAGGCCAGTGTTTCTCAACCTTGGAAGCTTGAAGATGGGTGGACTTCAACTCCCAGATTCTGGGAGTTGAAGTCCACCCATCTTCAAGCTACCAAGGTTGAGAAACACTGATATAGATTGATTGATAGAGATATAGGTAGGTAGGTAAGTAGCTACGGTAGATATAGATTGATTGATGATGGAGAGAGAGAGATGAATGATAGAGATGGTAGATATAGATTGATAGGTTGATATAGATCAGTGTTTCTCAACCTTGGAAGCTTGAAGATGGGTGGCCTTCAACTCCCAGAATCCCCCGGCCAGCGCTAGCAGAGTCCACAGCTAAAACTGGTAGCTTATTCCATCGCTAGTGAAATCCCAAGACTCTTCTGGGGAAAGAAGAAGAAGAAAGAAGAACCAGCCCTCTCTATTTAGCCACAAAGGAGGCTGCTCACCTCATGAATCAGTCCAGTCATGAGGCCAAGCCAGGAAGGTGCCTTGTGACTTGAGAACTGAGGGAACTTGCAAGCTTTCGTGTTTTGGATCCTGGATGGACCAGAACAGGAGGGGAAGCAACATGGGTTGAGCGACTCCGGCTGTCGGAAACCAGAAACAGGCAGGGCTGGGTGGCAGAGCTGTGCGGTAAGACTGAAGTGGCAAGGGAAGAGCACGGGCGAACTTCTGAGAAGAGAAATGTGCAGACAGGAAGCAAAGTGAGGGGGAGGGAGACGGAGAACAGGATGCTCAAGCAGAACAGAGAAGAAGTCCTCTGCCACCATGGGTTAGAAGTGCCAAATGTTTGAGCAGGCTCTATTCCTCAACACTTGGTTGCTCTCCCGAGTCAAGAGCTGAACACGGCATGGGCCAGGGGAGTAAGGATGGCATCAGCTTTTGAGAAAAGTGGGATCCTGCCCTCCACTCAGAAGAGTTGTAGGTCATTAGAGAAGAAAAAGATAAGGATCAGATTAGGGCAGTCCTGCTAGATTCCAATCGATCTAATTATGCAAAATGGTATTTAGGCAAAGATCTAGTTTCTTGTGGAGGCAGCAAAGAGTTAAGAGATTTCTGTTTCTCTTTGTGATTATCTAGTAGGGGCAGGAAATCTGCAACCCAGAGATGCCAAACCTAGAATTAACCAGCAGCATGGAGGACATCAACTGAGAATGGGTGGCATGATTGTGAATCTCAGTTCCGAAAATCTGGCTAAGTATTGCACC
This sequence comes from Pantherophis guttatus, assembly GCF_059756535.1. NCBI lineage: Eukaryota > Metazoa > Chordata > Lepidosauria > Squamata > Colubridae > Pantherophis > Pantherophis guttatus. The sequence continues at coordinate 1,328,606 of NC_142071.1, forward strand.
CTGGATGTAGTAGCATACAAAACCTTTGTTAGACCAACTCTTGAATACAGCTCATCTGCCTGGAACCCGCATTGCATATCGGATATTAATACAATTGAGCATGTCCAGAAATTATTCACAAGAAGAGTCCTCCACTCCTCTGCTCACAACAGAATACCTTATGCCACCAGGCTTAAAATTTTGGGCATAGACAACTTAGAACCATGCCGCCTTCGGTCTGACCTAAGCGTAGTACGCAAAATCATCTGCTACAACATCCTACCTGTCAATGACTACTTCAGCTTCAACCACAACAATACACGAGCAAATAATAGATAGAAACTCAAGGTAAACCGCTCCAAACTCAATTGCAGAAAATACGACTCCAGCAACAGAGTGGTCAATGCCTGGAATTCACTACCTGACTCTGTAGTTTCTTCCCCAAACCTCCAAAACTTTAACCTTAGACTGTCTACTGTTGACCTCACCCCATTCCTATGAGGTCTGTAAGGGGTGTGCATAAGCACACCAACATGCCTTCCGTCCCTGTCCTACTGTCCCCATTAATTTGTACCCATTTCCTGTATTCATAATCATGTTTATACTTATATCTGTTATCTTATACATGCTTGACAAAATAAATAAATACATAAATAATAGAATCAACCAGCAGCATGGAGGACGTCAACTGAGAATGGAGGGCATGATCGTGAATCTCAGTTCTGAAAATCTGACTTAAACAGTGCACCTTGGATGTAGCCCAGAACCTTCTTAAGCCGAAGGAGAAACTCTTGAAACTTTATCTTAGATGAATCGTCCTCTACAAGCACCAGCCATTTAAGCAGCTCTCTTTGAGATGGGCGAGCTCTTCTTTTAACCAGAAGTTGTCTCCAGAAAACACAAAACGGAGACAACTCTGTCAAGACTGATCCAAAGGCTTCCGAAATATGATTTCTTCAACTCCCCCGAATTGGTGCAAAACCAAAACGCCTTGAAAGCTTTAAGAGCTTAAAAAAGCCCATCAATTTTTTTCCCCCTTGCATTCTTTCCCTTCCAACTCTTTAAAATCGGTAATTGGCTCCCCTCAAGTCATTTAGCATTGCACAATGCTAAAAACCAGGAGCTCTTCTCTGGTTCGGATGTCAAGCTGAACTGAAGAACAGAAGTTGGAGGTTGAGATTCAAGGTCCCTCTAATTCTGTTCCTGGCTCGGGAGAACTGCATTGGCCTCCTCTTTTGTAAGGCTAGAGAAGGTAGACGGTGCCTTTTGATGCACTTCCGTGGTTACGAACTCTTTCCCCCATTAGCCTTTCCATCACCCCAGCAGCATAAATAGGCATCAACATCCAGAACCCACCGTACCTGGGGCTTCAGGTCGTCCTCTTCCTTGTAATAATGCAGGTGCTGCCCCTTCAGCACGAAGAACCTCTGTTGCCAGTTCTTGACGATGGATCGCTGCTTCTTCAGCCAGCCGGTTTTCAAGGGGCGCTCCAGAGGGTTGGGGGGCTGAAGCCAAGTGCTGGAGCCTTTTGCATCAACGGCCATCATGCTCTGCGAGCGAACTAGGGAGAGAAGCGAAATGTGAGCCCAGGAGAAAGAGCACCAGTGGAGGACCAAGGAAGAGGACAATCAAGGCAGGACCTCTGGCCCAGAAGCATGTGAGGCTTCCTTGATAGGGAAATCTCCCATTGGGTCTCCAGAACTGGACCCAGAGAGCGAAGCTGATTTTTTTGCTTTGCTAAGCCCACGCCTGGGTTCAAAAGGAAGCTAATTCTCTGAGTGGACTTCCTTTTTCCTGTGTAGGCGATATGCTTTGCAAATAAGAACATTTAGAGAGAGAGAGAAAAAAGAAAGTTTCCAAGGCATCTTCTTTTCGTCATTAAATTTGCAGAGAGTCCTAGGGGACCCTCGCTTGAGCAGACACGGAGGAAGAAACACATGTTGTGTGGGTGGAGTCCACCGAAAATGCCTGGATCGTTCTTGCTGCATTTGTAAGCTATCCTCAAGGAAAAGACAGAATTCTTCACCTATTTTGGATATTATACATTGCCTGGTTAGTTCTCAAAGAACAATAGATTTGTAGCTTGGTGAAAATACACCTCGGGAGAAAAATAGAAGTCCTACAAGAGCAAAAATCTAAACGCCAAAGAAACAGAGGTGGGGGAGGCCACGTCACCTCAAGGCCACCGGTGGGAGCTGTTATGAGTCCACATTGGAAAGTCATTTTTAGTCGGGGTGGGTGTTCAAGAAAGGGCAGAGCTTGGGACCTTCCAACTTTTGCAAAAACCTCATCATAAAGGTTTTGCAATAGAGCAGAAGGCACGGAGCTCATGTCTGAACTGTTGGGGTCTTCGTGCCCTCCGAGATTGGTTTTCACCTTGCAAACATTTGACTGCAAGGTCAAAGAGCAGCAAGAACGCAAGAAAGTCTCAACGCTGGAATCCATGTTGTTTGTTGCTTGCCAACGGAGGGTCTCCTGTCAATCCCAACTCTTTCCTAACTTCTTTGCAAATGATTATGGCCTTTCTAGAACCTGAAATCAACTTGGAAGATCAGCACCTTGGCTGTTTCCAAAGCCCACGAAACAATTATTGGCGAGACACTTCTGAAGCCCCTCATTGTAGCCAATTTAGAATTCATGGATAAAACGAAAATCTAGTTGTTGCCATTTCTGCAATCTTTCAAAAGCCTGATGAAAGAGCCTTGTGAGTACCTTAATTTTGATTGTCAAGAGAGAGACATGAAGAATTGGACCCGGATTGTGGGGGCAATAAGCTGACTTTGTATAAAAAAGAACACCGCTTGGGGGGGGGGGGTCGAAAGCCCTACTAAGCAGGTATATACAAAAGTACGAAGGCTATTGCTTAACGCATTGTAAGCCGCCCTGAGTCTCCGGAGAAAGGGCGGCATATAAATTGAACCAATAAATAAATAAATTGCAGCTTTTCTTAAAGCGTAGCAATTAAAATATTGAAGCGGGCAAGAGACGATGGATGGATGATTTCTTTTTTTGCTGTTGTTGTTCTGATTTGCCTTCCCTTTTCTCTCTCTCTCTCTCTCTCTTCTCTTTCTTTTTAGGTAGGTGACATGATTAGTAGTTAGATAGGAAAGAAAGATAAAGTTGTTTAACAAAGGGTGACATGATTAAAAGCTAGAATAAGTGATAGAAATAAGAGAAGGGGGAATATTCGTGTATACATTTTTATACAACAAAATGAAAGTAATAACAAGAAAAAATGTGGAATGATTGAATAATGATAGATTGTAACCTAATATAAATATGTATTATTATTAGAAATACATAAGTTGATAGAATGTAATAATTATTAGTTTTATTTGCATTAGAATGTATGACTGATGCCACACTGCTCACACATAGATTTGAGTTATTTATAAAAATAAAAAAACCTTAAATAACAAAAAAAAAAGAATGGCAGCTTTTTTCGTGTGCCATTTTATCAATTGTATCCTCTTGTTTTTAATTATGAATTGAATTATGAATTATGAAGTGAATTGTCTTGACCCACATAGAAAGAAGCAGAGCTTGTATGGTGATGTCACAACAGTTTCCATCAGTCAGACACACACAAACACACACAGACATCTTGACCTCTGGCAGAGATCATGTTGTCCTTTAAGTGGCCAAATGCCCTGGCCCATCCACAGATGTTCAGTGCTGCCACATCTTGGCTCACAGATTGGGATAGCCACGGAGGCATCGGAATGGTGTCAAAAAGAAGGCAGCCATGACTGCGTGATCGAAGCCCCATCTTATTTATTTTTTATACCTCACACTTCTTAACTATCCATCTCCTTCAGGGTGGAGCTCTGGACGGTGTACAATTTAAACAATTAAAGAAAAGTTATCCCTGAATTCTTGCATGACAAGCGAAACATTTTCAAGGAAAAAAGGAAGAAAGTCCAGTTGCCTTTTGGAAAAAGCAACTTTGAGATAACCATGATCTGGATCAGGGGTCTCCAACCTTGGCGACTTTAAGCCTGCGAACTTCAACTCCCAGAATTCCCCAGCCAGCTTTGCTGCCGGACTTCAACTCCCAGAATTCTGGGAGTTGAAGTCCACCAGGCTTAAAGTCACCAAGGTTGGAGACCCCTGACCTGGATGATGTAGAATTTCCACAGAAAATTTAACAATAAAAGTAAGCATTAAAGCACCTTGGTTTATAAGTATTAAAAGGTCAACAGAAGGCTGTCATTTTGCCACTGTGACCATCGTCTGGTTTTCTACTGGCAACTGTCATCTAGGAACATCTGGAGAGCCGGTTTCTTCACTTTTGACACAAGAGAGGCCTCCACAGTAAACACAACCACACAATCTGTTTTTACCCCACTGGTAGATTTGTCATCTAGGGTTGCCTCTCAGCTGCCACCCACCCACCCCCAACAAATCTGAAGTTTCTGTTTGCTCGTTGACTTTCGCTCTCTGCCTAGACCGGCAGACAAACCTGTCGCAAGAGGAGATTAAGTGGAAATGAAACTTCTGGGGAACTCGTGGTATAAGCAGCTCAGAACTTCAGCTGATTGTGTGGAAGAATTCAACTTTGCCCCCATACTGACATTTCACTCCAGTTTAGTTCAGTACCGATCCAGCCAAAGAAACCCCCTCTGGAAACCCCATAACTTTTCTCAAACAGAGAAAGGCAGGGGGAAATCTAAAGAAATCTAGCATTTGTTCCCGAGTGCTCTCTGCTGGCTGCTGATGGGTGAGGCAGGAGGAAATTGAGGGTGTGAAATTTTTTAAAAAAGAAAAAGAGTTTGCCTCTTTCCATTTTGATTCATCTGATTTCTTTGAGGGGTTCAGTGCAAGCAACATGCTTCTTGAAAATGGGGATCACCAGACTCAGAAAGAAGGCAGAAGAATCCCATCTCCGTATTCTTGGCAATTTCTGCATGGAAATCTCCGTTAACGTCCAAGGAGTTCAAGAATTTACTTCGGCTCCCCAATTTTCTTATGACAAAGCTTAGCCTCCTTTCCCGATTCTGGAGGTCTCACCCTTGCAAACCATGAGCCCAAATCACTCAAGACAGTCAAAGCAGTCGGGGAACAAACGATAACAATTTATACTGTCTAGAGACTTTTTGTTACCGAATTGATGATTCAGAGATTCAGAGATTTGGAGACTAAAAAGGATTAACAAAGAGGGGAAAGAGTTAAGTTGGTCACTATGTTAGAAAGAAGGGCAGATATCAAAATCCTATTCTTTCATCTCTCTCTCTCTCTCTCTCTCTCTCTCTCTCTCTCTCTCTCTCTCTGAGCATGGTTGTTTGCTTGCATAATAAAGTTTCATTTCATTACCCAAACTCATCAGTAGACTAGCACTGATGATATTACCTAGTTTGGGTCATGAAACATCTACAACTAACCAACCAAACTCAGAGTGCATGAAGGACTCCTCATTTCAACTCTGAGCTCCAAATATTCTCCTTTATTGATTTCTCTCTCTTTTTTTAAAAAAAATTTCTTTATTTTTTTATTTTTTTATTGCATTTTAAAATGTAACTAACTAAATAAGACTGCTTTTTGGATTTTCAAAGTTTTAAACATCTTTAAAAGTCTTTCAAAATTGAAGCCTCAAGCTTCCGTTGTGTTTGCCTAGGGTCGCTTGCTGGTCTTCTGAGCACAGGAGGCCATGCTTTCTGGATTTAGGCGCCAGTCAACGGGGGAGGGGAACAAATGCAGAAGAGATGGCGCTGCATCACATATAAAAGAAGAATCAGAAACTTCCGGCTGTTGTTTTATGTTCCAGAAATAGGATTGATTTTCCTTTCACTTTCAACATGCGAAAATCTGTTAACAGTGATTTCAAGTTTTATGACTGGAAGAGCCCGAAATAGACTACAATACTCATGTGGAAAGGGCCTTACACTGCATTTTGATTTCCCTGTCCTGCTGTAGAAAGATGAAGGCTGAACTAATATTATAATTATTATAAACTAGGGCATACAAAACCTTTGCCAGACCTATCCTTGAATACTGCTCACCTGCCTGGAACCCTCACTGTATTTCCGACATCAATACATTAGAGAAGGTCCAGAGATATTTTACTAGAAGAGTCCTCAAATCCTCTGCTCGAAATAAAATTCCCTATCCCACCAGGCTTGAAATTTTAGGCCTGGATAGCTTCGAATTATGCCGACTACGTTCCGACCTAAGCTTAGTTCATAAGATTATTTACCAAAATGTCCTACCTGTAAATGAGTACTTCAATTTCAACTGTAATAACACAAGAGCTATCAGTAGATTCAAACTCAATGTAAATCGCTCTGATCTTGATTGTAGGAAATATGACTTCTGGAATAGAGTAGTAAATGTCTGGAACACTCTACCTGATCCTGTTTTTAGTCTCTCTAATCCCCACACCTTTTACCTTAAACTGTCTACCGTGGACCTTTCATGTTTCTTAAGAGGTCCCTAAAGGGGGGGTGCATAAGTGCATCAGCGTGCCTTCCATCCCTGTCCTACTGTCTCCATTTATATGTACTCATTCTATGTGTTTATGGCTGTGTTTTGCCTATTTATCTCCTTTTATTTGCACCAATTTGTTTTCCATGTGTCCGTGTCTATGTCTAGACTGTTACTTGTTTCCTTGGACTTGTTGACAAATAAAATAAATTTTACTTCCACTTTTATTCCAATTATTTCATTTCTGCAAGACTCTTATTGTTTTCCCCCAATAATCTATAGGTTCAATTTTCAGTAAGAAAGCAGTAGAAATTCTTTTTGCTTGCTAAAGGCTACCTTCCCACAAGCAATGGGGGCCACTTGATGGGGCAGGGAGGACTGAAGAAAATAACAGTGCACCTGAATTCCAAACTGGTGAAGGACAGAGATGCCCTCTCTGAAAATGCTTTTCCCAGTTTGACTTCAAGCATCGGTCAACTGAGAAGGCATCAAACTCTTTCATTATAAATCTGAAGTGGATTCTTGCAGAAAACGTTTGAAATTAGGTGACTTAAAGCCTGAAAACTAACCACTTTCGATTTAAGGAACCACAATATTCTTCTTTCTATGTAGATTTATTCTCCTAGTTCATTGTCTTTCAAAAGCGTAGCCTTAAACCTTCACTAATCTACAATTTTCGGATTAGTATTCTCCTATTTACAAATACATAAAAACTGCCAAACACGTTAAAGCAGAGGAAATTGCAAGCGTGGGGAATTCCAACTTTTCTGACAGTACAAAAATCTTTATTTAGAAAAAAAAAAGAACAAGGACAGCAAAAGACCTCAAAATAGTAAATTGAAGATCAAATATGTTTCTTTCCTAAACAATGGGGAGAAATGCTGCACTGGAGAGGGGGGGGAAAGGAAATGAAAATGGGAGGGGGAAGTTGGAGGGAAAAGGGAAGGTGTTGGAGAACAAACGGTAAGTCAACAATGGTTGACCATGGAACCACTAACTTCTCCAGAAGGTTCTTGGAAACCGAGCAGAGCTCAGGAGCAGTGAGCTAAAATGCCTCTCAAATGACAAAATGCTCATGAAAGTTAGGATCCGATCCTGCCCACCCCACTGGCAGGTGCAAAGACCTTGTACAGCAGGGATCCTTTGGGAAAGCAACTGATGAGATCAGAACTCATAGAACCCGTTTCCTGCAGGACCCTGTGCTGCGTTCCTTTTCTTGAAGACTCATTGGAGAATGACATCCGAGGGCCAGAGATTTTTGGCTTAACTGCTCAAAGCAAAGGATGCACCCTCAAGATGGAGATTTTGCAGACGCAACTGGAACCCTGATTCAGCAGAGATGCTATGGCACAAAAGATGGATCCCCCCAGAAACTTCAGCCTTCAGCCAAGATTCCCCTCCCGTTTCAATACACCTTCCCTTAATTGACACCGTCTGAAAAGTGATTGAAAAGAAAGAAATGGATGCAGTCACCGTTGTGGGGGTTCCTTCTTGGCAAAAGGGGAGGGAAAAAAAGAAGAAAATAATGATTTGATGGACTTGGATGGTGCAACCAAGTCTTCCTCCAGCTGTTAGAAAAACAGAAGGGTGGGGGAAAGAAATAGCTTCTTCCAGCTTGTGAGAATGGAACCCTGGAATCCCACAGATCCCAAATCTGCATAAAAGTCAAAAGCCGGAGCAAGATCTTGCAAGAAAAAGAAAGCCACCTGCCTGCAACACGGAACTGCAGAAGAACCGTGTTCAACTAGGGTAGGATTTAAATCAGAGCCTCAAATGGCCTATCAGTAGGTACAGCTCTTTGTCTCGAGGGGCAACATTTGCCTATGGCTAGGAGGAGGGCTGGAGCTCAGCAGGACGCTTTCAAAACCCACCCCAACCCTGAGACACGCAAGAGAAAGGCTGAGGAAGGAGGGAAGGAGAGACTTGAGTGGCTCACTTGGGTTTAAACCTCTATACAGCCAGGAAAAGGAGCAACTCCACATTTTCACAGCCTTTACACCAGAGATCTTCAAACTTGGCAGACTTCAACTCCCAGAATTCTCCAGCCGAAGTCCACAAGTCTTAAAAACTGCCAAGTTTGAAGACCTCTGCTTTACACAGTGACCCCCGAGGACAAAATCTAGGGCTACTATTGACTCCTCCTCGACTTGTTTAAAAAAAAGAGAGAATACCTATTTTGGATATTTCCTTCTTCAGATGGAAATCCCAGTGACGAGAAAATTTGAGAGACATCCCGGCTCCAGGTGTGAGGTTTGCATCCACACAGGGGGTCCGTAGCGTGGGTCCTTTTTCCTGCTCCAGATTATGAGCCCTGGGGAAGAGACGTTGCTCTACTGACGTCTGAGCTTCCTTGAGAAAAGCAAAGTCGCGTTGGTTTGCCAACAACTTCCGCCTACCCAGCGTGTGACATACAGATAGTTCTCTCTCGCTTTCTTGTGGTGCAAAGTCAGCTCGCTCTCTTTCCAGATGTTAGTCTGGCCTCAGTTCATTTCACAGCCCAGAACCACCTAATAATATATCACCCTTTATTCTTGGTAGGTCCTTGGTTGCATTTAGCTGCATGTTCTCGAGAGCGTTCCTCAGCAAAACCCACAGACGTGCCATGCAAGGCACCCACCCTGGGTGGCTGAACGCATGGGTCCTGCCGTCTCACCAGCTTTGAGGAAGTGAGCCTTGTGCATGTGAAGCTGGTGGACTAAAGCAGAGGAGGGAGGGGAGTGGGGAAAGAAGGGCCAGGGAGTCTCCAGTGTTTCGTCTGCTCATCTCAGCCCACAAGGTTGAGAAATGACTAAAAGGCAGCGATGCTCTTGTCTAGGTCAAGAGTGTCCAACCTTTAAGATTTGTGAACTTGAACTCCCAAAAGTCCCCACCCAGCCTGGTTGAAGTCATAAAAGCTACGAAGGTTGGACACCCCTGATCTACGTCAAGTTGCCACCACCTCCATCTTTTGGTCTCACTTGACCTTTAGGTAGAAGGCGGTAGAGCCTTCACTTTTACTGCAAGGCAACGTAAGACTTTGGCATGACGCATTACTCAAAAGTAGAGCTAAACTGAGAGGCTGGCAGGCCCCTCACAGAGGGTGAGCATTCACACAGTATCTCCACAGCTGTTCGGTCCCAGCTACGGACCCCAAAGAACGCAGCACACAAAAAAAATATGTACAACCCTTAGTTTACTAAATTAAATCAGTCTTTTTCAAACAAAGGCTGTTAATTGACTTTCTTAACAGCCTACAAGAATCCAAAGAATAAATAATCGTAATCTTACTACGGTTGGCAGAAAGCCCAGAAGCAATTTGCAGAGAATGAAGATCAGGACACGAAGGAGAGGGAACGAAGTTGTTCCCTGCAAATTGCTTCAGTCGGCGTTCCTCCTTAAATAGGCTAAGGGAGTGGCCAATTAGCCCCAAGCCTTACTCCTGAGGAGACCTCCTCCTGAGGAGCCACTCCTGCCTTTTGGCAGCTCTGCCCGCCCGTGCATCGAGAAGAGGCTCCTCCTCTTCTTCCTCTTCACTTATGGGAGCTTCTGAAGGCCCTGGCTGAATCCCCGCCTCTGGCACATCTTCTCCAGCCTCCTCATTGTCCGACTCAAGTGCCAGCTGCACAGGCTGCTCGCACAGCACCACACCAGCCTCCTCGCTGTCGGGATCAGCTACTAGCTGCACAGGCCGCTGACGGGCCACAACAACGGAGAACCTTCCCTGAAGCACAGGCCCAGAGGAGATGATCAGTCTCAAAAGACCCCTTCTTCAGAGCAGTGCTCCCAATTCTGCCCACTTGAAGATGATGCATGGACTTCAACTCCCAGAATTCCCTAGCCACCATGTTTTAAGAGGTGTGGACTCCCAACTCCCATGCTGGCTAAGGAATTCGTGTTTATGACTGCTGCAGCGTCCCAGGGCCGTGTTCCTGATGTGTGGCCTTCTGAGAAGCAGTCAATGGGGAAGCCAGATGTTGCTGGCTTAAAAACGGCAGTGACTCACTTAACAACTATGGCAAGAAAAGTTGTAAATTGGGCACACGACTCAATATATACTGTAAATCTAATCGAGTTTTACAGCCGTGTTTCATCTTTAGTTCCTCATGCCCCCTCTTTGCCCCAATGTTTTACAAACCTTGGTCAGGAATCACCCACAGAAGCTGAAAGAAATCTGGTTCCCCCAACTCTGGGTGCCAACGAAGGATGGTGCAGATGGTGTGGCTTGCAGAGGTGGATTCAGACGAAATGCTCTTCTGGGAACCCTCAGCCAGCTGTTTCAACTAACCCGAGTTGGAATCAGCTCCTTTTCCCAAAGTTGCGTGTACAAACGATTTACTTTGGATACGTTTTATTTAATAACATTACAGTATATAAATAGGATAAAATGCCTTTGTACAGTAATTCACATTCTGACAGTCAGAACAAAACAATAACAACGACAAAAAATTAAAATCAAATGTAACTCAAAGTTTAGCTTATGGGCAAGGGTGTCTGTTGGGTACGGTCAAGATCAGGGGTCTCCAAACTTGGGAACTTTAAGGCTTGTGGACTTCAACTCCCAGAATTCCCCAGCCAGCTGGCTGGGGAATTCTGGGAGTTGAAGTCCACAAGCCTTAAAGTTCCCAAGTTTGGAGACCCCTGGTCAAGATGGTGGCCACAGGAGTGCAATGGAAGCTCCACCTGCTTTGCAGCACGTTAAAAAAAAAATGCGGAGGTTTTGACTGCGCCCGTATGGCCCCCATCCTGACTTCTTTTGACCCCATCCTGCAGACCCTCCTGCCTTATGGGCATCTGCAAAGAAACAATACAGCCATCAACCCCCCTTCCTCAAAAGGACACTGCACAGAGAAATAAGCAGAGGGCACGGAAAGGGAGAGAGAGAGAGAGAAAAGAATCGGGATGCAGAGTAGGAAACACAATTTCTCAACGGAGCTAATGGCTAGGAGATATTCACGGTGTTCGTGTAGCTATGCTGGCTGGACTAATATTGCCAGCTTTAGGTGCTGTCTACAGGAGGCCGGTGAGGCACTAGAACTACCAACTTTTGGAGTTGTTTAGAAGGAAATATGGGAAGGGGGAAGAATACGGTTAGAGGATGCTGGCTTTTTCATTACAGCAGGGGTGTAGGGTTGGCGACTTTTAAGACTTGTGGACTTCAACTCCCAGAATTCCCCGGCCAGCATGTGCTGTTGAAGTCCACAAGTCTTCAAGTTTGGAGACCCCCTAAAAGCTACAGGATTGTAGACATTTCTCCAGTACTCCACAGAACCTTGCTTCTTCTTAAAAGAGGCATTCGGAGGTCTTCTATAGCAAGCATTACGTGGAAGTTCAGGAGAACATGATCCAATCCCTTAAAACAGTGTTTCTCCACCTCAGCGATGTTCAAGAACTGGGGGCCGAGATTGAGAGCCCAATGCTACACTTGGCCTCCTACATCTTAGGGCTGTTTGACAGGGTGGAAAGAAAGAGTGCCCAACTGGGACCCACTCATGCCCCTCCCACACCATACAATCCACTGTCCACATCTATCTGCGGTATCGTTGCCAATCGTTAAGTCTGGCTCCAGAGAGGTCCCCAAACTTTCCACCTTCACAAGAAGATTGCTGAAGACATGGGGGACGAGGCCTTGAATCCAGTTCCTACAAGGCTTCCTAAAACAATGCCATAGACCAGAGGTCTTCAAACTTGGCATCTTTAAGACTTGTGGACTTCAACTCCCAGAATTCTCTGGGAATTCGCTATGCTGGCTGGAGAATTCTGGGAGTTGAAGTCCACAAGTCTTAAAGATGCCAAGTTTGAAGACCTCTGCCATAGACCATCCTGGAGCCTCTTGTACCAAGGGTTGCCCTTCTGATGTTCTCTTGATGCTGTCGAATGCCTTAGTAACTCCCTTGCCAAACAGGAGCTCCAGCCCCAAAGCCAAACTAGGGTGTTGATGGTTAAGGCTGCAGGCCAAGGAGCCCGTGCAGAACAGACAATGCAACCTACACCTTCCTTATCTAGGACAACATTCAGTTCAAAAGGTTCATCTACTTGTATGACTTTCCATCTGTTTGGTCTTAACCCCAACTTCTTTACAGAAGACTTCTGTCAGAGCCTTTTTGAAAAGGTAAACTGAGACACTCTCTTCACTTCCTGTTCTTTACTTTGCTGTTGCATTTTGGTATCGGGCCACGCTGTGGGTGGAGGTGGGGAGAGCACCTCTCGAGGCATCAGGAAACCCCCCTGCAAATCAAACAGGTTTCTCTGAAGCCGAGTAGTTTGATGCCAACAACGTCAAGAGTTCTGCCTTCCAGCCAGCTCATTTTTTTTTTCACCTTGATTGACATACACCCAAATTCTCCCCATACACATGCCAGCTCACTTCCTTCCTTCCTGCTGTGCCTTCCCTTTTAGTGAGACCGTAACAAGCCTCCATCTAGATTAGAGCATCTGCAGGCGCGATAGGACAGAAGATGCGCCTACTTTGCTGTCCCTGCAGGCACCGGCTTCAATGAGCTTTCTTTGAGAAGCAAACTCATTTTTGGGCCGATTTTTTGGGCAGCAAATGTTTTGGCGTCACAAGGAGTGATTCTGCCTGCCGCTCTTCCTTCTTTTGCAAGCGGGGCCATTCACACATCCTGAAGCCTGCGAGGCCTTCTGGTTCATGAACAGGTGCTAGGAAGGAAGCCAGCAATGGGTGGGATCGTCTTGTCATCCTCTACATGGAGGGGATGTATTGGGGGGAGATCGGGATGGGAATGAGGTTAAGATTCCAACCGATCCCCTTCCCAGCCACTCTGTCTCCCTGGAGAAGTTTCTAGGACCAGAAGGCTCCCTGTGCCTTCAGATTCTCACGCCACGCAGCTCAAAGGGCCGATTCTTGATTCTGTCAACTGTCTTAAAAATTCAAGATGACCGAGAGCAAAGAGGGCAGGCGAATTACAACTACTATGTCGCTGTTCCATCACTGGAAGCGTCACGGCGAGACAGTCGGGGAATTAGCGGGCTCCGATGAGCTCCGCGAAAACCCGGACTGACGAACCGCTGTCGAGCGGTCTTTGGACCAGAACCGTCCTGGGCGTAATGCAATTTTCTCCAGATTGCAATCTCCATAGAGACTAGGACTAGAGTTCCCAGAATTCTCCACCAATCTCTGACCCTGCTGGCTGAGGGATTCTGGGAGTTGATGTTACCTTACATCAAGGGGGAGCCAGACTGGATAAGGCTGCTTGGACACTCACTGCTTTCGACCTTAAGACATTTCTATGCTATTTCCCTTCTCTTGCTCAAAAGGAACAGGCTTTTTACAAACTTATTACTAGACCTGAACTCCTGAAACAGCTGCACTGGTGGCCAACGTTGGCCGTCTGCAACCTCCAAGGTTTCCCCCACCAGCCAGCCATTGCTAAGAATTCTGGGAGCTGAAGTCCACACCTCTGTAAGCGGGGAGTGGTGTCAAGTTTGGAGAAGACTAAACCAGCGGAAACAATAGTGCTGTCCGGAAACAGAGCTTCAAATCCTATGAAAGTCTAAGATACATCTGAGCCAAAGAATAAATAAATCACCAATTCCGATCAGAGCAGGTTAACCTGATTGAACACGCTCCCCGTTACCAAATATTCACATATATTCCAACAAATACGAGCATGTCCTTCTCTGCACGGATTTTTCCCGCTGTCACATGCTACCTCTTATCTGTAGTCTGAAATGGTACAGTCAAAATACAGCTTCTAGCAGGCAGTGTGGCCATCAACAGAGAATAAAGAATCTCACATCAGAGCATTTTTTAAAAAAAAGCAGATAAAGAACTTTCTTAAGTGCACATGGCATCCAAGGCTGAAGCCCACCCTGCCCACGACTGCTGTGGGTGGGATAGCCTCTGCTCTTAAAAGCAACCTCCCTCAACCTGGACCCTTTTAAGAGGGGCTGAATTACAATTCCTTCTGTTATCCTTAATTAGCATGATTGTTAGTCCTATTACTGGGGATTATGTGAGGGGCAGTCCTGCTTTTCTAGAAGCATCAAGCTGGGTAAACTTGCCTCTAAATTTTCAGGTGGCCGAGTTTTCTCTTTCGGTAGTCAAATATTTCTGTATTTTGCACCTTTCTTTTGTGCCAAAATGGATTTCCTTTTTTAAAAAAAATTCTAAACTGTTTTAAGATGTGTGCAATGTTTTTAATATATACCGTTTTCCCCAAAATAAGATGTCCCCTGATAATAAGCCCAATCAGGCTTTTGAGCGCATGGCAATAAGGCCAAGTGCTTATTTCAGGGTTAAAAAAAATATAAGACAGGGTCTTATTTTCGTGGAAACACGGTATATATTTCCACAACCTTCTTGGGATTTTTGTTTTTCCTGTCTGGAATATCTTTGCTCTGTTTGATTAAGCTAAAGATTCAATAGTCACCTCTTCCAATTGGAAGAATAACTGTCGTCATCTCTTCTGATATATTTTTTTTAAAGGAGGAACCCCAGAACAATTTGACTCGGCCCCCTCCTCGCTAGCTGCATTTCTACGATGCAAGGAAGAATGAGCAACGCCACAATATCACAAAACCCGCAAACGATGTGGCCTGCTTGGATGAACGGAGCGGAGTAGGCAGCAAGCCGACAGACACAAAACAGCGGCAGTTGCTTAAAGGGAAAAGAAATTTTGTTTTAGAACAATTTAGTTTGGGAGGTTCTGCAATCTTGTAGCTTTCACACACACACACACACACACACACACACACACACACACACACACACTCTTCCCATCCATCAAGACTGCAAATTGCCACCTGGCAAAAGGAATTGCTGAGCAGCTCCTGGGGAGGCCGATATGGGAGCTGTTGTGATTATTCTGGTCTCCGGACAGTTTGATCAAATGCCACAACCATTTTTGCTACACAATACAATTCAGGAAGAAACGTCAGTGCACAACCAGACCCCTTTTCGCTTTCTGAACTACGGAGAAGTATTTCCCCCCCCCCCCACCGCTGCTTCCTTTCTCCCATCCCTCTGTCCACCTCACCCTGGGGGGAAAAATGAGACACCCCCCCACCTCCCCAGGAGTGGAAAACCCCAAGTGCAGCCCTGAAGGGAAAGGCTGCGTTCCAAAACACTCAGCCAGGTCCATTCCCCTGCGCCCCAAATTTCTTCCGAGCGAAGCCCCCTCTCCTGTCTGCTTGGAAACAAACTGTCCATCCCCCCAAAAAGCCACCGACACCCCCCCCCTTTTGATATGGGAGGAAGGAGAAAGTGAGAGAGGTTCAGCTCGGTTATTGTGCTAGGCTGGGCAAGGTGGATGGATGGGCAGGGTTCCTATGGCAGGTAGGAAAGGGGGGGGGGCTTGTTCAGTCACAGTCCGATCGCCGAGCTGCCTACGCGTCCTCGGAAGTGGGGAGCACCCCCCTGTCGACCAGGTGAGCCTTCAGTGTGTTGAAGATGTTCAGCTGCTGATCGGGCCGCAGGGTTAAGAGCTGCTGGATGAGCTTGCTTGGATTGGGGCCCCTGGAAAGAGGAAAACAAGAACAGGGGTGGTCAGATAGACTGTTCCTACACGAACGGTGGGAGGCTCACTCCTTCTGTCTATGGAGATTCTCATTCATCCAGGACATGGTTGTCCCAAAGGTGTTTTTTTCGAGAGGCAAATGGACTCAAGGGTGAAATCCAGCAGGTAGTGGAAATTTTGGGTAGTTCAGAGAACCGGCAAATACCACCTCTGGCTGGCCCCAGAGTGGGGTGGGAATTGGGATTTTGCAGTATCCTTCCCCTGGAGTGGAGTGGGAATGGGGATTTTGCAGTATCCTTTCCCTGCCATGCCCACCAAGCCACACAATACCCACCAAGCCACGGCAAACAGAACCGGTAGTAAAAAAAATTTGGATTTCACCACCGACTGGAATGTCTGGTTTTCCTCTGAAGACGATTCGCTTCTCATCCCAGAAGCTTCTTCAGCTCTGACTGGATGATGGTGGGGAATGGAAGGATTGATACTCCTTGCAGTCCTCTGGTTATTAGTACTCTCTCTGAGAGTCACTGAGGCCACTTGGAGGTTTCTCTATGTTGTCAGGATCACCTGAGTGGTGCAAATGGGTGTGGAGGCTTCTTGGAACTGATGGAAGGACTGTGTTGTAGACTGGAGATAGATGATGTCGTACCCCTCCCCCTCTGTTGAGGGAGGGCTGTTCAATTTGGACATAAGAATGCAAATGACCAGCTGTTTGCAAGGAATATAAATCCTTTGATTCTCCACCATCCGGTCAGAGCTGAAGAAGCTCCTTGGATGAGAAGTGAAATGTCTTCAAAGGAAAAGCAGGGTTAGAAATGGGGGGAGGCGGAAATAACCCCCACACACAACTGTTACCTGATAAAGCTGGCAATATACACATTGACAAAAGTGGCCATCAAGTACTGGCAGTCAAATCGATCCATGATGCCGCCATGCCCAGGGATGGTGTTGGCAAAATCCTGCCAATGAAAACAAAAATGTGCTATTGAGCCTTCATCATCATCATCATCTTCTTCTTTTAATGACCCCATAATCCCTTGCGGGGTGGGCAACTGAATGGAGCTAGCAAGAGTATTTTACTGGCCGGATGCCCTTCCTGTCGCCAATGCGGAGTTTTTTTGCAGCAGATATATTCTCAGTGTGCCCAGAGAGAGAAATATCTGCCTCTACCTAGGATGGAACTCACAGCCTCCTGATTGTGAGGTGGGAGCCAAAACGGTTCACATGCTCTGGGGATGCCGATGTTGATGCTCAGGTGTGACCTACCTTGATTTTGAACGCTCTTTTGAAACCACTGGCAAAGAAACCCCCGAAAGGTCCAATCAGGGACGCAAAAGTGGAGAGGGCAATGCTGTGGATCTGGAAGGGATACATCCGGACAGTCTTCTGCAGGAAGGAGAGGGAAAGAAGGAAAACGGGACAGGTGAGTGGCATGCTCACAGCTGAAAGATATTTTTTTTTATTTTAGGGGCTGGAGTGTTTTAGGGACCAAATTGGAGATAATACCCCCTACTCCACCCCAGAAATACAATATGATGGCCATAAAACGCTCTACTCCCCCTTCAGCATGTGAAAAGGAATGCATATTTTAGCCATTTTGCAACGCTGTCGGGGCAAACCGAGTTGCTGAATCGAAAGGCCTACCCAGCCGATCACAGACTGAAGCACCAGGGGGATGTTATATTCTTGCAGCTGGAAAAGCTCCGGAGGCTCACAGTCCACTGTGAAGCTGTTGGTGTCATTGTTGAATTCGACTGGACATATGAAACATCTGTATCCGGACATCAGATACGAGAGCTTGGTGGGGATTGATAGAAGGACAGAAGAATCACAGAGTTAATTTCCGCCATGGTGCCTTAAAAATAGATCAAGCTGGTATACATGAAAACCAAAAACAATTTTTCTAAGGCTTAACTACAGGCAGTTCTCAGTTAACTACGATCAATGGGACAGCATTTCTGTCGCTAAACTTCACGTGGTCATAATAGCATGCTGTCACGTGGCCCCATAACCCAGCATAACAGCAATTCCAGCAGGCCCTGTTACTATGAGGATCGCAAGTCATTAAGTGAGGGCAGTGGTGAAATCCAAATTTTTTTATTACCGGTTCTGTGGGCGTGGCTTGGTGGGCGTGGCAGGGGAAGGATACTGCAAAATCCCCATTCCCACCTCACTCCTGGGGGAAGGATACAGCAAAATCCCCATTCCCTCCCCACTCCTGGGGGAAGGATACAGCAAAATCTCCATTCCCACCCCACTCTGGGGCCAGCCAGAGGTGGTATTTGCTCAAAATTTCCGCTACCAGTTCTCCAGAACCTGTCAGAATCTGCTGGATTTCACCCCTGAGTGAGGGCCTCTCACAGCTTCCTGCCGGCTTCCAACAATCAACGTCAATGGGGAAGCCAGCGGGAAATTGCAAGTCAGGGTAGGGAAGCTTGGAAATGGTGATCAGGTGACTGTAGGGCTGCTGGGACTGATGAAACTTCGAAGGTCAGTTTTAAATCCCTCTCATTCAGTGCTGTCGTAACTGAATAGTCAACGAACGTTGTTAACTGAGGACTATTTGCATAACCCTCTCAAGTTGGTAGAAACCATTAAACCTTTTGCTCAATAAAGGTGGAATTTCTTTCAAGCTAACTTCAGCTGGACACTTCCATGGAACTTTCTTGGCAGAGACCTGGAAGACTTTTGCCACTACTCTCTTTCCAGATGTTGGGTTAACTTTCCAATCTATTTTACCGCCCTGGGATTCTGGCAGGAATCCAAATTTAAGCATCCCAGACAGAGAATCTTTTAGTGCCTTACTATCCAATGAATGGAAGCCCATCACACATCTGGATCATCTAGTCTATTGCTAAACTCAACATTGGGAGGATTTTTCAAACCTTGAAACTGAAATTGGTCTGCCTGAGACTTAAATTTGTTATTCTGGAACCATGGAGAACAAGAAGCCTCGTTGTTCTCATGAAGGAGCATACACAGTTCCTGTAGTCTCTCTTAAGTGTTCAAACTGCTCTAATTTTTAAAAAAAGTGTTGTTTGCTCCCAATTTGTATAAGCCTTTTCTTGTGAATTTCCTGGTGGATTCTGCACTCTATGGGTCAGATCTGTGTATTATACAAGTGTCCAAATTCTTCCTGTTTTCCCCTCTCAATTGTGTGGTCCTTTATTAAAGTAAAACAAACACTTACTAAAAGGCCAAACACCACAGTGGCAAAGAATCCTCCAATGAACCCTTCCCAGGTTTTCTTTGGGGACAACTGCAGGTTAAAAAAAAAAAAAAGGAATGAATCAATAAACAGAAAAAAAGAGAGAAAGAAAGCAGGATGCGCAAGACCAAAAGATGCAGGATTTCCAAAACTAAAACAGAATAGAAGGATTAGGGGTGTCATGATAGCAGCCTTCAAATAATTTAATAATAATAATAATTTTATTTATATACCGCCCTCCTCCCAACGGACTCGGGGCGGTGTACAGCCAAAATTAAAACATAAATATACAATATCATAGTTAAAATTAATTAAAAGCCTTAGAGCCTTGGTAGTACAGTGGTCTAAAGCATCCTGTTATTAAGACCAGCTGCCTGCAATTACTGCAGGTTCGAATCTTGCCAGGCTCAAGGTTGACTCAGCCTTCCATCCTTTCTAAGGTAGGTAAATTGAGGACCCAGTTTGTGGGGGCAATAAGCTGACTTTGTATAAAATATACAAAAGGATGAAGGCTATTGCTTAGCGCATTGTAAGCCGCCCTGAGTCTCCGGAGAAGGGCGGCATATAAATCAAATTAAAAAAAACAAAATCATTAACTAGTTTTGGCCAAATTTTAAAACCCAAAGTTAAAACCCAATTTAAAATCATTCAATTAGACAGCCCCACCTGTCGGAACAGTAGGGTCTTGAGGGCACAGCGAAAAACCCGGAGATCAGAGATGTTACGAATATCCAGGGGCAATTCATTCCAAAGGGCAGGGGCTCCAACAGAGAAGGCTCTCCTCCTGGGTGTCGCCAGCCGGCATAACTTGGCCAACGGCACCCTGAGGAGTCCCTCTCTGTGGGAGCGAACTGGTCGGTGGGAAGCTGTTGGTGGCAGAAGGCGGTCCCGTAGGGCTGTCAGAGAGAAGAGGGGGTCAATCTATTCTCCAAAGCACCTGAACGCAGGACAAGAAGCAATGGGTGGAAACTAATCAAGGAGAGAAGCAACCTAGAACTAAGGAGAAATTTCCTGACAGTGAGAACAATTAATCAGTGGAATAACTTGCCTCCAGAAGTTGTGAAAGCGCCAACACTGGGAGTTTTTAAGATGATGTTGGATAACCATTTGTCTGAAGTGGTGAAGGGTTTCTTGCCTAAGCAAGGAAGGTTGGACTGGAAGACCTCCAAGGTCCCTTCAAACACTGCTATTCTTATTCTAGCCCATCAGTTGGAGCGGATCATGGAGGACTTTGGCCTTAACTGAAGCCCAAGGCTGCTCCCTGCAGATGTTCCAAGAACCCCAACATAGGAACCGACCTTAATCAGCGGGGTGCGTCCGAAGAAGAACCCAAACATGTATGCCATGATGTCGTTGCAGATGACACAGGAAATCGGGACAATGAACCTAGACAGCATCCGAGGTGGGTAAAAGAGAAAGGAGAATCTGATTCAATCATAGTCAGGATAATAGAACTGCCAACCGAGATGCTCTTCGCTTGGACGACGCTGGTTGGGAAACTCAAAAGCTCAACCCTTCTGGAGGATGCCAGGCCAGGGACGGCGGTTTTGGATAGAGAGAGGATTTGCCCTAAACAACCAGCGAGGGTCCTTAAAGAGCTTTGCCCCCCACCCCCTTCCCTGGAAGGTGCTCCCTATTAATTCCTCAAAGCTATTTGTCCCAAAGGGGCTTCTTCAAGAGGCAACTGGATTTTTTGGATTTTCTCTGAAGACGTTTTGCTTCTCATCCCAGAAGAGTCTTCAGCTCTGACTGACAGGATAGCGGGGAATGGAGTGGTCATTTGCATTCTTTTAGAAGGTCCTTGAAGCATTTGGAGACTTTTAGCTATACAATTTGGGATGAACATCCTTTGAATGGTGTGGAAGTAGGAATGGATTTCCAGAGAAAAAATTGCAGACTAAAGGAACCAGGAGAACCACTCAGGTGACCCTGAGGACACAGATAAACCTCCAAGTCTTTCAACGACCCTCTAAAAGGATGCAAATGACCAGCTATTTGCAAGGAATATAAATCCCCCACCATCCAGAGCTGAAGAAGCTTCTTGGATGAGAAGCAAAATGTCTTCAAAATAAAAAATCAGAAAGTCCAGTAGCCTCCTGAAAAAAGCACCTTTGGGATAACCATGACTTGGATGATTGAGAATCTCCATAGACAAGCCTATTTGTCTTTTATAAAAATATAATAATATTTTATTTTATATAAATAAGTATCTTTATAACCTTGAAGCCAGCAGCTCTGCAATTTGGCAGTTCTCAGCTGGGACATGCTTCACTTTTTTAAATAAGTAAAGCTCAATATCATTAATATTTTCACTAACTTCCGCCACCAAAACCCTAAAAAAACAGGCAGAAATATCCAGCCTCTTCCTTCTCATGACTGCACCCATCACCAGCACACGCCCCCAGAGTGCTAAAACACCAACAAAAGAAAAGTTGCCCATCCTGCTCTAATTTACACCTGCATTTGTTGCATCTTAAATAGCAATAAAGGAGCCTGTGCCTTTAATTTGTAAAAAGTCCCGTTTTTAATATTGGTTTCGTCGTTCCAGTTTGAAATAATTCTCTTGCTGCTGCAAAGCTTAGTTTAGAAATTACATCATCCTCATGCTCTTCTTCTTAATACAGGCCAAGGTCTATTTTGGTAAATGGATTTCTTGTCTTTTTTTTTTTTTTAAAAAAAGAGGTATGAATCAACGTCTATTAACTGTTTTCAGGGCACAAAAAATTATCTCGGGATGAAGCAGGCCTATTCAATCCCTGGGAATTCCGCGACAAAAACGGCAAGATGCTTTTGGAAAATGTCGGAAGAAACTTCTATTAAAAACAACAACAAAAATCTGAAAATTCTTTCAGCCATCTTGGATGTGAAGTTTTGGTGAAACCTACACAATTCGTTCCATGGTGTCAACTAAGTATTCTCTGGGGCCCTGAACGCTGCTGGCCAAACGGGAATGAAATCTACAAGTTGCCAAGTTTGGAGACCCCTGAACTAAACCCAACATGAGGGCAGTTTTGCTCTTAGCAGGCCTCATTTTAAGAATCAAGGTGTCAGGTTTCGATGCTATCTCAAAATAAATGGATTTCCAAACTTTAAGGAAATTTTCTCTTTATTCGAGCACAGCCATCTGATCCTGACTCTTTTCGCGGTCAGTACTGACCTTTGCCCCCCAATCCCTCCCTTCCCGATCCCCAATTCTCTGCTTCTCATTGGCTATCTTCCAAGTCACTTTCCTGATTCCTTCTTCGTCAGGTCACAGGAATGTCTCCCCCCTCTCCCATCTCCGAGGAGACAGAATCTTCAAAGGGATTTAGCAGGCAAAAGTTCAGGCTTCTCCTCACTTTATTTATATGTCAGTGCTGGGACGT
This sequence comes from Pantherophis guttatus, assembly GCF_059756535.1. Classification (NCBI taxonomy): domain Eukaryota; kingdom Metazoa; phylum Chordata; class Lepidosauria; order Squamata; family Colubridae; genus Pantherophis; species Pantherophis guttatus. The sequence goes on from NC_142071.1 coordinate 1,351,033, forward strand.
TGACACAAGGTAGCATCCCTGGGGGAAACTGGCAATTAGGTCAGTCAATGGATGGCTGGATCCATAGGTGTTCTTTCACATGTATGTGTGAGAGGGCAGTGGGGGGGTCAAACTACCCCAGAACGAGAGCTGGCAAAGCATAAGTGGATGTTCGCCCAGACATTTGCACCTGCTGTGTCAAGCCCCTTCCAGCTGAAGGAAGCCCCCCGTGTTGCAAAAGTGCCTTGCAGGTTCCTAAGCTCCTAGAGGTGGTTTGAAAAGAGACTCCCCTCCCCGCTCCCAGAACAGTTACGAAGAGACCCAAATGGCCTTTCCTTCACCCAGAACTAAACCAAGAAACACCCATCAAGCTTTGACCCCCTCCCTCCCTCCCCCCCCGATGATCAGAGCTGGACTGCCAAATAGCAATGCTCAAAAGCACTCTGCATACCAAAGGCATCTGATGTGCGCCTTTCACACCATGCTCAAGCGAGAGAAAAGCTTCCGGAAGATGCTTCAAGGCAATCGTGCTTGTGGCTTAATGCGTAACAGCTACTGCTTAAGACCCCCAAAGGTGCACTCTCTTCATCTTCAGTAAGAGCGCAGCCAGGCGCAGCCACCGAGAAGTTTTGAGACTGAGCAAGATCTTGAAGCACCCCGGAGACCCCGGCCCATTAATGCCGCCCCCCCCCCCACCTTGAGCCAGAGACTCAGGAAGGCTTCCTCTCTATAAGACCCATCATGTGGCAGCTACATGCACAAGGTCTCTCCTACGGGATGCTGCCAAGCCCATCCTCCCCAGCATGGGGGTGGGGGGTGGGGCGCCGTACCCCGCCCGCTGCGCTGACTCACCAGATCATTCCTTCAAACAGGTTGTGAATGATGAGGTGCGACTGGGTAACAATTATTAGCAAAGTCACATGGGTCCAGCCAAACTAGAAAGAGAGAACATGCAGTCCAGTTTGGAGAGGAAAACATTTCTCGGAGACGAGCCAAAATGCTAAGAAAACACACGCCCATATATAAATTTAAATAGATATATATATATCTGCACGTATATATGACAAAGAAAGGGGGAAGAGAAGAGGAGGAGGAGAGAGAGAGAGAGAGAGATGGTGGGTACAGCCGAACTCCCATTGGTGTTTCTTTTTTCCAAGACAAAAAGTATTTTTGTAGTATTTGTGAGAAAAACCAGAAAGATACAGTAGTCTTCAACTTACAAACCGTTCATTTAGTGAGTATTCAAAGTTACAACAGCTCTAAAAAGAGTGACTTACAACCAGGGGTGAAATGCTCTGAAGTCTGCTACCGGTTTGCTTCATGCACGTATGCGTAGTGCGCACCACGGGCACTACCGCGCAGCGCTGAAAAAGAAGGACTAAGCCTTCTCTGGTAAGAACAGCGAAAGGGGGGAACAACTGTGCTGCGCGATGTAGATTCGCTAGAAAGCAGGATTTCCTGTTTTCTAGTGAATATAAATTGCGTGGCACAGCTGATCGTCGGAAATACGGTTTGTCAAAACCGGTAGCATTTTTTTTACTACCGGTTTGTCCAAACCGGTAGCCGGTAAGGGGCCCCGGGTCAGGATCTTTCTCCCACATCCTCTGACAGCCTCTGCTTAACCCTCTTGCAAAACTCTACATCTAACCACACCACTTACTTTACTTCTGTTTTTGAAATCAGTTCGTCCTAGATGGTTATTACTATGAATTTTGTATTCGGCTTTGCAATGCAGTTGCATCCTAACTCTGTGGTGGAAGACTGAAGCCATAAAGCACTGTTTCTCAACCTTGGTAGCTTGAAGATGAGTGGACTTCAACTCCCAGAATCCCCCAGCCAGCAGGCTGGAGGATTCTAGGAGTTGAAGTCCACCCATCTTCAAGCTACCAAGGTTGAGAAACACTGCCCTAAAGGCAGTAATTTTTTTTGAATAATTAATCTAAACCTAAATAATTAAAGTTCAGGATCAGGAGGTTATTTGCTAAAGGGAATCTACTCTGCACATTTTTGATCTGCTTCCCTCCTAGGACAGGGTTTTTTTTCTCAACTCTGACAATTTTAAGGACTTGAGTTTTAACTTGAGTTAAAATGAAATGAGTTGAAGTCTCATCTCAGAGTTGCCAAGGATGAGAAACAAAGTTCTAAGAAATTGGAAGAATTTTTTTTTTTTTATTTGATTTATATGCCGCCTTTCTCCGGAGACTCAGGGCGGCTTACAATGCGCTAAGCAATAGCCTTCATACTTTTGTATATTTATACAAAGTCAGCTTATTGCCCCCACAAACTGGGTCCTCAATTTACCCACCTTAGAAAGGATGGAAGGCTGAGTCAACCTTGAGCCTGGCGAGATTCGAACCTGCAGTAATTGCAGGCATCTGGTCTTAATAACCAGCTTAATAACAGGGTGCCTTAGACCACTGTACTACCAAGGTTCTTTGATTTTCAAACTCTCCACTGAAGTAACTCTTCACTTAGCCTACTTTACTGGATGTCCATGTTTAACAGACGGAAGTACTATGGATTACAGTGCCCAGACATGAAGTGCAAATAAAGAAAAGAAAAAAAAAAAGGGGGGGGGGAGATATTTATGAGAGCTGAATGTTGAGATGGCGGAGAATCAAAGATGCCAAGGAAGCTTTCAGAATATCTAGAAACCGAGGAGTTGTGGGTTTCTCCACTCAGGCGAAACCTCTACGGGTTTTGTTGTTGCTGTATCCGGGTGCCAATTTTGTGTCCATTTCCATCTCTCTCTCCCTCTCAGCCTCCCCCTCTCCCCGAGGTGGGCTATTAAAACTCTGAAAGCACGGAATCCATTTACTTAATCTTACCATGTAGAACTGAAGGCGATAATGCTTTTTCACCAGGCTCAAAACGAACATGCAAAAACCTGCAGTAGAAGAAAGAAAACAGGATTGATGGGGAACTCGCTGTCCGCCTGTTCTCCGCTCACCCGCAAGGAGCAGAATATAGAGCAGGGGTGTGAAACTCAAGGCCCGTAAGCCAGATCCAGCCCACAGGGCCACCATAGAAACAGCAAAGAATTGGCCCACAGTGCCTCTGCCAGCGAAAATGAAGTGCGGGAAAGCTGTGCTCAGTCCTCCCACCTCCATTTTTGGCTGTGACAGCCAGAGGTGGGTTTCAACAGGTTCTGACCAGTTCTGGAGAACCGGTAGTAAAAATTCTGACTGACCCCGCCCCCACCTATTCTCTGCCTCCCGAGTCCCAGCTGATCGGGAGGAAATGGGGATTTTGCAGTAACTTTCCCCTGGATTGGGGAGGGAATGGAGATTTTACAGTATCTTTCCCCTGCCACGCCCACCAAACCATGCCACGCCCACCAAGCCACGCCCACAGAACCGGTAGTAAAAGATTTTGAAACCCACCACTCGTGACGGCCTCCTGCAGCGCTCTGCCAGCCAAAACGGAGCTTGGGAGGGCCGCGCTACATTTTGGCTGACAGAGCGCCGCAGGAGGCCGTCGCAGCCGAAAATGGAGGCAGGGAGGGGTGCCCCCAACACGAGTGATGTCGAGCTGACCACGCCTACCCCGGCCACACCCACCCAGGCCCTGAGGTCAAACACGATCCTGATGCGGCCATCAACGAAATCAAGTTTGAGACCCCTGGAATAGAGAGTCCAAATTGGCGATGCGCTTGACGCTTCCTGGGGCTCCACCTGGTCACCTCCTACATAAACACAAGCAAGAGATCCCAAGGCTTACCTGTTAAATAGAGGGTGAAGGAAATGAAGCGGTGATATTTGCTAAGGATGCGTAAGGGCTCCTCCCTCTGGACCAGAGTGAAAAAATAATCTGTCACCGTCTCGCCGTAGAAGAAATAGTTCACACAGAGCAGGAAGTACCTGAAAAAGACATACACAGGCTTTTTTTATTGAGCCTTACGAGGGTTTTTCCCCAAGGGACGGTTGGAATTCCTCAGTCGGAGGGGCTGAACTAAAACTTATGGTAGATTTGGAGGTGTTGAAGGCATGAGTCACAGTGGCGCAGTGGTTAGAGTGCAGTACTGCAGGCTATTTCTGCCGACTGCCTGCAATTTGGCAGTTCAAATCTCACTGGCTCAAAGTTGACTCAGCCTTCCATCCTTCCGAGGTCGGTAAAATGAGGACCCGGTAAAATGGGGGTAAGAGGCTGACTCTGTAAAACAACTTAGAGAGGGCTGCAAAGAACTGTGAAGCAGTATATAAGTCTAAGTGCTATTGCTATTCCCACGTAGCTTTCTTTTAGAGGCACTTTCTTTTTCTTTTTTAAACGTTTTTTAAATTAGTTTATAATATAACACACAAAGGAAATACAAATGTAAATAAGTTAGGGAAGGGAGAAGGGAAAAGTGCGGGAAAGCAAGGGGGAAAATGAGGGGGGGAAAAGGCATTGACTTTTTTTTTTAAATTTGATTTATATGCCGCCCTTCTCCGGAGACTCAGGGCGGCTTACAATGCGTTAAGCAATAGCCTTCATCCTTTTGTATATTTATACAAAGTCAGCTTATTGCCCCCACAAACTGGGTCCTCAATTTACCTACCTTAGAAAGGATGGAAGGCTGAGTCAACCTTGAGCCTGGCGAGATTCGAACCTGCAGTAATTGCAGGCAGCTGGTCTTAATAACAGGGTGCTTTAGACCACTGTACTACCAAGGCTCTATACTTCTGTCTTCTGAGTCCCTTTGGTGCAGTAGAATAAGGTGATATCAAACCTCACCTTTTTACTTTTACATAATACTATAAACTAGCCATTTCTATAACAACGAATTTATTTAATCGGTAAAACGCAAAATCAAAATTTCTTTTTTTCCCCCCACTTCAAAGACAAAGTCCAGAAGTGGTTTCCAATTAGAAATAAAAGCGTTTGCATTTTTTTTTCTTTGATCAAAACAGTCAATTTAGCCATCTCTGCTAACTCCATCAGTTTTTGCAGCCATTCACCCATTGTGGGGATCGAGGTGACCTTCCATTTCTGTGCAAGGTCTTGCTGCCATCAACGTATATAACAACAAAGTTCCGAATTTTTTTCCCCAAGTCTTTTTCCATGAAACCTGAAAAAAAAAATCTCTGATTTTCTTGCTATATTCACTTTAAGAATTTTCTGTATGAAGAGGCACTTTCTAAATAGGTGGTCATCCCAAAAGAACTTTCACCAAGGATGACAACCTTAAATACATTCAGATTAACAGAGTTGGAAGGGACCTTGTAGGTCATCTAGTCCACCCCCGCCGAAGCAGGAGAACCTACACCAGTTCTTGGGTCATCCTTGGTGGGAGTTTCTCCACACTGTACAGGCAAACAAACAAATAAACAACTCCGCTCCCACTTACCAACTCAGTGTCCTGAACCAGGGCAGCTCATAGGAATGGTAGACGTTGTAACCAATAGTGATGATCTCGTGGAAACATTTGATCTGGACACACATGACCTGCAAGACATTTTATACGGTCGATTTTCGTGGCAATAATTATTTCTTCAGATAGGTGAGTGGGGGACCTTTTAGCCCCAAATCTTTTAGCCTGGTGATAGTATAATCATAACAGAGATGTAACTCGGATCAGTTTCTCTTACCTACGGTTGCTCTTAACTGGGAATGATGGGAGCTGAAACTCTAACAACTAGTTTGGTCTAGTGGTTAAGGCACCAGATTGACTTTGGGTCAATCACCAGGCGACTGTGAGTTCTAGTCTGGCCTTAGGTATGAAAGCTGGCTGGGTAACTTTGGATCAATCACCAGGTGACTGTGAGTTCTAGTCTGGCATTAGGTATGAAAGCTGGCTGGGTAACTTTGGATCAATCACCAGGCGACTGTGAGTTCTAGTCTGGCCTTAGGTATGGAAGGTTGCTGGGTAACTTTGGATCAATCACCAGGAGACTGAGAGTTCTAGTCTAGCTTTAGGTATGAAAGCTGGCTGGGTAACTTTGGGTCAATCACCAGGCGACTGTGAGTTCTAGTCCCATGTTAGGCATGAAAGCAGGCTGGGTGACTTTGGGCCAATCAGTCTCTCTCAGCCCAACCCGTCTCATAGGGAAAATAGGAGGAAAGTGTAAGGTATGTTCCCCCTTGAATTATTTGTAAAAATAATAAAAGGCAAGATACAAATAAAATAAAAACCCTCCAGATTTTTGGGGAAGAAATGGCGAGTGGAAGAGGACTACGGTGGAATGAAGAGCTGGTGAGGTGGATCAGTTCTTTGCAATGTCTCTCTGGACAATGAGAGGACTTGAGATTGCCCTCAAGTGCTCCAGACCGCTGCTCCTCGTGAAGGGACCACAAGAGAGTGATAGTGCTGGGAGATGAGGAAATTGCCTTCTGGCTCAAGCCGCAGTCAGTACCTTTGAAAGCTGATCTATTTCCTTTTTCTAATTACTTTCAGAAATTGCTTGTTAATTGCTTTTAGAAACCTTTGGATTGGCAAGTTTGAGAGCACTGGGTAAATGTTCTTCTTACAAAAGAGATTTTAAATACAAGCTTAAGAACTTTAAAAATTTGTTTGGAATCAACCGCAAAAGGCTGATTAGAACTTGGATTCTGGACAAGTTAGTTGCAAATGGTTCCTTCCACTTGGCTCTCTCGGACATGGGTGGGTGCAGCCTCTCTTCCCTTCCAATTCCCACCCACCCACCCACCCACCCTATTTGGATTACCTTCCAACCTGAGATCCAAGCCATCCATCCATCCATCCATCCATCCAGAAGATGGAACTTCTCCAAAGCCCTCCCGCTCCCAGAGAGAGAGAGAGAGAAAAGGTTTTGTCCCCAGACGCAACAAGGACTTACGATCATCATCAACACCATGGGTCCCAAGTAGATGATGATGAAGAAGAAGACAATCATGGCCAGCGTCAGGATGCCCCTCACCCACCAGTTCTTCCATCTGCAAGAGAGGATGAGTCAAGCTTGAACTCCGGAGAGCTCTGGTTTCAACAGCACAACAAGACTATAATCTGTCCCCCCTTGTCTGTTTTGGGTCAGGGGTGGGCTCTACTTACCTTTACTACCGGTTTGCAATGGGGCCGTGTGCTTGCTTCACTCGCGTGCACGCTCTTCTGCATGTGCGCAAAAGCATTCTGATGACATTGGGGTCGGTGGGCGGAGCCTCCCGCTGGTTTTACTACCGGTTCTATAGAACCGGTGCGAACCGGGGGGATGGGGGGGGGCAACCCACCACTGCTATGGGTGTATTATTTGGAACCTGACAAACGGTACCTTGAGGACAGGTGAGACAGTGCTCTGTTGAGGACCTCAGGGGTATCGTCAGCCGAAGAAGGCGGGGCGGCCTCCGATTTATTCTCGCTATCCGATGCAGTTTCTCCTCCATCGAGCTTGTTCTCCAGCTCCAACTCCTGCAAGGTAAGACACATGAGGGGTTTCCAGCAACTCAGGATGGGCAGCAGAAGCAATTCGAGGTTGCCTGCCATTCAGGCACTTAAGCCTGCCTCAATCCAACACTGAACGAACAGCTAAGCTGGACCCCACCTTCACCAACAATGTTTCTCAACGTGGCTTGATGAATTATCATAACTGTCAACTCGCAAAGCATCCCTGGCCTGCTCTCGAGTTGCCATAGGTAGGCCAGGGAGGATGGGAAACCGATGAAATGGCACAGCAGCCAAAGACATTCCACGCTTATCTCTCTCAAGACGGTATCCCAGGGTTACCTACAGCAGCCGAAGGGGAGTGACTTCTACAACCCTCGAAATTGCTCCATTGGCGAATGTGATTGATGACACACCCTGGGGGAGGGGGGGAGGGAAACAGGGTCATAATTGGAATGTAAATTAGGTAGGGTCAGAGCTGGCTTCACTTGGGAACGTGCAGACATGAAGCTCCTAATAAATAACTGGATTTCTTTTGAAGCTTGGCTCGAGGCTCATGATTTAATTAGGGCATCCGGAACCCTGACAGTAATAATGACTGAGTCAGTAGACCAGCAATGCTTTCACAGCCTTTGAAAAGTACTCTGTTGAGAATGTCATATGTCATATAATTTCCAAGGCAGCAAAGAAGACAAGGGGAATCAGAATCAGCCAAAATCCGGGGTGGCGCAGTGGTTAGAGTGCAGTACTGCAGCTACTTCAGCTGACTGCTAGTTCAGCAGATCAGCGGATGAAATCTCACCGGCTCAAGGTTGACTCAGCCTTCCATCCTTCCGTGGTGGGTAAAATGAGGACCCAGATTGTTGGGGGGCAAGATGCTATTTAGTATACTGTCTTTGGTGTAAACCGCCGAGAGTCCTCGGAGAGTGGGCGGCATAGAAATATGACTAATAAAATAAAAATAAAATAAAATCAAGCAGATAAACTGAATTAGGGCTTTAGAAGAACGTCTGTTAGCCCACCCAAAAAAACTAGTCATAAGCCCAAAGATTTTGAGGGAGGGTTGTGAGCTGAAAGAAAGCAAATATAGCAACAGCAACAGCCCTTAGACTTATATACCACTTTACGAATTAAAATTTACATTAAAATTTACATTAAATCATCTCTTTTAAATTTAAATTTTAAACATAAATTTTAATCTGTTTAATTATGGGGTATTTTAAAATTCATCCTAAATTATTTAATTTGTTTTAATTTATTTTAGATTTTGTATTTCCTGTGTTTTATCGTCTGGCTGTTCACCGCCCTGAGTCCTTCGGGAGAAGGGCGGTATAGAAATTTAATAAAATAAAATAAATAAATAAATAAAATAAATAAAAAAAGAATGGGAAAGGTTAGACCACTTAAACTTATATACTGCTTTACAGCCCTCTCCAAGCGGTTTACAGAGTCAGCATATTGCCCCCAGCAATCTGGGTCCTCATTTTACTGACCTCGGAAGGATGGAAGGCAGAGTCAACCTTGAGCCTGGTGAGATTCGAACTGCGAAACTGCAGGCAGCCGGCAGGCAGCAGAAGGAGCCTGCAATACTGCACTCTAACCACTGGGCCACCACAGCTCTTGGTATATAACTTTGAGCAGGAGAATTGGAAAAGGGTTTGCAGGTGGGAGTGGGGGGAATGGAATTTAAAAGGTGTTTTTGGCATAGCTGACTGTACTGCCAAGTGTTTGAAGTAACCATTACCAAGTGTTTGAATAACTAACTTATCAACTGTGGCAAGAAATGTCTTAAAATCGGGCAAAAGTCACTTCTGCCCACAACAGGGTAAGGAAATTAGGATGACACTAAAAATTGTAAGTAAAAGTCTATTTGTTCCTAGACTCATTAGCTTGCTGGAAATTTTACTAAAGATAAATAGAAAGAAAATAGGAACAAAAAATGGGTCAGGAACAAATTGTTCAAAGGCCAAACAGAACATTTTCATCCCTGAGAGTTGGGCTGGGTGCAAAGCATAAGAGCCATTTTTTAAAAACCATGATTGCAAATCCATCCCAGTCTATACTGTTTGGATTGCTTTTGCGTCCTCTTAACTGTAGTTTCATTTTTATTTTTTCAATTCTCATTGCACCTGGCCCTGGTAAGGTCACATTATAAATATTTCTTTTGTTTTGTTTCTTGTTTACCATACAAACACACAATCTGAAACGTAATTTATTCGCACCTTTCGTTCATTTGCCATCAGGGCTCAACCGTAAATATTTCTTAAAACATAGATGCAGAGGAAGAAAAGAAAAATAATTAAGTAGATAGATAGCAGGAGTAGTTTGGGCAGGAACTTTTTCTGCAGGCAGAAACACCAAGCACAGTTTTGTCTGTGTAGCTTAATTATTTTGCTGGGGCTGATGAAGTCTGAAGAAGGCTGGACGGGGAATGAAGAGGATGCAAGATCCGAGCATCTCCTAGCCGGATGTATCCTTGCAGCACTGAAAATTGTACAGGAATGTGCTTCGTGTGGACAGGGGAGAAGGAAATGCATAATATAAGCAATCCAGAAATCAAAATGCCAGCTAACCGGCCCTCCTTCCATCTCCTCCCCCGCCAATCCCTGGTTTGTGCAGCTGACTGGAAAGGCCAGTGAGATGCTCCATAATGGTCCAACCCAGATGGTTTCCATAGCAACTGCCTCCTGCTTTCTCATGTACAATGAGATGCCAGGTTTCTTGCGCTCGTTACAGGCAAACACGAAGCAGGGTAACTTCCTACACAGGCGGCCCTCCACTTACAACCACAATTGAGGACCAAAATTGATGCTGCTAAGGGAGACGTTGGTTAAGTGAGGTTTCGCCCCGTTTTTTACGACTTTTTCTCGCCACCTTTGTTAAGCGAATCGACGCCGTTGTTAAATTAACTTCGTTCAGTCATTTCCCCCATTGACGTCGCTGATCAGGTCGCGAAAGGGGAAATCACGTGATCCCGGGATACTGCAACGGTCATAAATGTGAGTCAGTTGTCAGGCACTTGAATCTTGGATGAGGTGAACATGGGGATATTACAACCGTCGTTAAGTGTGAAAAACAGTCAGAAGTGACTTCTTTCAATTGTAACTTTGTAATTGTAACACACACACAAAATACACTATCCCCAAACCCTAGTAGGCCAAATCAGGCTTACCCGTATTAGCCGTCATGGCAATCATCCAAGGTAGGATTTTAAAAAATGGATTAAACTTGCATTAACCACCGTGCTTTGATCAGCAATTTGCTGGATGTGAAAGTGATCCAGATGAGCAATTGGCTTCGAACATAAACCTATTTATTTACAGATTTACAGAGTTGGGAGGGATCTTGTAGGTCATCCAGTCCAGCCCTCTGCCCAAGGAGACCCTACACCACTTCTGACAGATGGCAGTCCAGTCTCTTCTTGAAAGCCTCCAGTGATGAAGCTCCCACAACTTCTGAAGGCAACTTCTCTTCCATGGGTTGATTGTTCTCACTGTCAGAAAATTCCTCCTCATTTCCAGGTTAAATCTCTCCTTGTTCAGTTTCCATCCATTATTCCTTGTCTGGCCTTCGGGTGCTTTGGAAAATAGCTTGACCCCCTTCCTCCTCTCTGTGGCAGCCCCTCAAATATTGGAAGATGCTCTCATGTCTCCCCTGGTCCTTCTCTTCACTAGACTAGCCATGCCCGGTTCCTGCAACCGTTCATCGTATGTTTTAGCCTCCAGTCCCCTGACAAATAGGTCCAACATTTGACGCCATTGATACAGATGTGATATAGATATGTCTGTAAGTATATGTTTATGGGTGAAGGCATCTGAGAATGCCATGGACAGCCAAGACTCCGAGACCAGGGGTGAAATCCAGAGGTTCTGACAGGTTCTGGAGAACTGGTAGCGGAAATTTTGAGTAGTTTGGAGAACCAGCAAATACCACCTCTGGCTGGCCCCACAGTGGGGTGGGAATGGAGATTTTGCAATAGCCTTCTCCTGCAACGCCCACCAAGCCACGCCCACAGAACCAGTAGTAAAAAAATTTGAATTCCACCACTGCTCCAGACACTGCAACTGTCATAAACATGAATCAGTTGCCCAATATCCGAATTTCGATCACGTGAACCTGAGAATCAGTGGTGGGTTGCTACTGATTCGCCCCGGTTCGGGCAAACCGGTAGCAGTGGTGGCGGGAGGCTCCGCCCACTGCACCTGGATGTCATGAAATACATTCTGTGCGTGCACAGAAGTGGCAGCACATGAGTGAAGCGTGCGCATGCGATCGGACCGGTAGCAAAGGTAAGTGATGGGGATGCTGCAATTGTCGGGCCTGGTGGCTCAGCAGACTAAAAGCACTGTGATTAACACCAGCTGTCTGCAATTACTGTAAGTTCGAATCTCACCAGGCTCAAGGTTGACTCAGCCTTCCATCCTTTCTAAGGTAGGTAAATTGAGGACCCAGTTTGTGGGGGCAATAAGCTGACTTTGTATAAAATATACAAAAGTATGAAGGCTATTGCTTAGCGCATTGTAAGCCGCCCTGAGTCTCCGGAGAAGGGCGGCATATAAATCATTTTTTTTAAAAAAAAATAGTCGTAAAAACCGGTCAAAAGTCACTTTTTTTCAGTGCCTTCAGTTGTAACTTTGAACGGTGACTAAACAAACTCTTGTAAATTGTGGACTAGCTGTATTCGTCTCTAGAAAAAGGCTAAAAATAGACCGAGACGGAAAATGGGCTGTTCTCGGGCAAACGGGGAGAACCCGAGAGAATGGAATGTCTTTATCTTATCAGAGAGAAGTTTGCATTAACCCAAGAGAAGCCAAGTTGATGGAGACCTTTGACAAGAGTTACCTAAATATGGACACGCTGGAATTTTCATGCTGGAAAGGGACACAAAACGCAGCCGCATCACAAGTGTCACCTTGCTCTAAACCTGCAATCGTATGGTGTTACCAAATATTTATCGATGGCCTTGCTCCAAGGATGGTCCCCTTCCCTTCCCTCCCATTTATTTCGGGCTCAAAATACTGGAGCAACCTCCCTTCGATCGCCGTTCCTGGACTGTTAGTCATCAATCACGCAACGGCAGAAAACCCAGACAAAAGGCAGCAACAATTGAGCCAAGATTTGAAATCCAGGATTCCCCCCACCTGGTGCTCTACTTGGCATAGCTCACCCTTTTTTTTTTTTCCAGTATTCAGGCTGCTTCTTCTAGCTGGGAAATCCTTGTGAAGTCCAGCAGCCGGAATGCGTAGATTATTTAGCCGCGACAAAGGCATGCTTGCCCGGGATGCACCGCGAGGAGGTTAAGTCTACATTGCATCCCGTTTAACTCTATTCGTAATTATATTTATCACTCGTCCTGTGTTAGTTAGTTAACTTTTTTTTTAAAAAAAAATGATTTATATGCCGCCCTTCTCCGGAGACTCAGGGAGGCTTACAATGCGTTAAGCGATAGCCTTCACACTTTTGTATATTTATACAAAGTCAGCTTATTGCCCCCACAAACCGGGTCCTCAATTTACCTACCTTAGAAAGGATGGAAGGCTGAGTCAACCTTGAGCCTGGGGAGAATTGAACTCGCAGTAATTGCAGGCAGCTGGATGTTAAATGCTGCCTTAGTAGGAGGCATTAGCCTCCTACGCCACTCAGGCTCCTGAGAAACCTCCAAGTGAATCCCCTCAAAGGATGCAAGTTTATTTATTATTTATTTATTTATTGGATTTATAGGCCGCCCTTCTCCCAAAGGACTCAGGGCGGCTCACAACAATAAGAAACGGAAAATACAAAAGTTTGGGGTGCTTTGGAAAATAATTTGACCCTGCTCTTCTTTGTGGTAGCCCCTCAAATACTGGAATACTGCTATCATTGTCACCCCTAGTCCTCCTTTTCTCTAGACCGGCCAAATCAAATTTCTGCAACTGTTCTTCATATGTTTTAGCCTCCAGACCCTTCATTGCTCCAGATAAACATCTGCTAAAGTATCAAGGTGCTGGGTTGCTAAATAGAAAGACCAGCAGGCAGTGTAAATAACAAGCCCTCAAACCTCACAAGATCACAAGGAAGTATTGCTTAACAAGTGGTATCAGGTTGAGACACCTCCTTCTCACCATCACTCAGCTTCCTCCTATGAATCTGTATAAACAGAGGCTTAGATTCAGAAGCATGTGAAGGATCAGTACCGCTTTGTAAAGCTTTGGTAAGGCCACACCTGGAATAGGGCATCCAGTTTTAGTCCCCACATTACAAAAAAGATGTTGAGACTTTGGAAAAAGTGCAAAGAAGAGCAACTGAGATGATTAAAGGCCTGGAGACTAAAACATGTAAACGACGGTTGCAGAAATTTGATTTGGCCGGTCTAGAGAAAAGGAGGACTAGGGGTGACATGATAGCAGTATTCCAGTATTTGAGGGGCTACCACAAAGAAGAGCAGGGTCAAATTATTTTCCAAAGCACCCGAGGGCAGGACAAGGAACACTGGTTGGAAACTAATCGAGGAGAGAAGAAACTTGGAATTAAGGAGAAACTTCCTCACAGTGAGGACAATTAACCAGTGGAATAGCTTTCTGTCAGAAGTTGTGGCTGCTTCATCACTGGAGGTTTTTAAGAAGAGACTGGACAGTCACTTGTCTGAAATGGCATAGGATCTCCTGATTGGGGGTTTGGACTAGAAGACTTCGAAGGTCCCTTCCACCTCGAATAGAATAGAACAGAACAGAACAGAATAGAATAAGGGATAGAGTAGAGTAGAGTAGAGTAGAGTGGAGTGGAGTGGAGTGGAGTGGAGTGGAGTGGAGTGGAATGGAAAGGAAAGTAGAGAGTAGAGTAGAGTAGACAGAATAGAATAGAATAGAATAGAATAGAATAGAATAGAATAGAATAGAATAGAATGGAATGGAATGGAATGGAATGGAATGGAATGGAATGGAAAGGAAAGGAAAGGAAAGTAGAGAGTAGAGTAGAGTAGAGTAGAGTAGAATAGAATGGAAAGGAAAGTAGAGAGTAGAGTAGAGTAGAGTAGAGTAGAGTAGAGTAGAGTAGAGTAGAGTAGAATAGAATAGAATAGAATAGAATAGAATAGAATTTTTTATTGGCCAAGTGTGATTGGACACACAAGGAATTTGTCTTGGTGCATACGCTCTCGGAGTACATATTCTGATTAATTAATTGAATCCTTCTGCAATCCTAGCAGCTACTCATACTCTGGAGGGAAACTTGCAACGGAGGCTATGATTGTTTCTGGAACGCCAGCATCGAACAGCTCATTAGGGGAACGCCACTAAAAGGAAGCCATTAGCCTGATTGCTCAGGAATGAGATATCTTTGGTTTCCAAACATCCTCCCTCTTGCTAATGGTTTCCTATGCAAAGGAAGGAAGGAAAAAGGTGTTTCAGGACAGCTTCCATTTTTTTGCTGCATCCTGTCTGACTAGCAGGAGCGTAAAAACACAACTCAAGTGTGCACGGCTCATGGAAAGGAAAAGGCTTCAGTTCCTGTGAGTTTATTTTAACAACACATACGGAAATGTATGGGCATGTGTGTGAAAAGCTAGTCCACACACACACACAGAGGTTAAGTAGTAGAAGCAGAATTCCATAAAAGGAAAAGCATTCCCTAGAATGCACTCAGTACACAAGATCCTAGTTGCAGAAGCCAACAGCAAAAACCTAAAATGGGATCCTACTTTGCATTGCAAAATGAGGAAAAATCAAAGGGGAAAAAACAACGATCTCTTATTTTGAATGAGTGGGGAAAAAAACCCCAACATTTTTCTAATAGTCCTGCGATTAAAATACAGGCCCCAAATCTCCTCCTGTTATACAATCGCGCCGGAAATAAAGCCTCAGGGTGTCGCTCGTGTTTTACTCCTTGCTAAAGGTGACTTTCTCGCTTCTTGGTCTATTTCAGGATTGCAAACCTCTTGAGGCCGGGATTTCTCTCTCAGGCTCCGCTGAACAGGAAGGCATCGTGGCTGACGGTAATGTACAGCAACAGGGTCCTGAGATTAGTAAGATGCTCCTTCTTGCAGAACTCCAAAAAAATAGAAATACTGGAATAAAGCAGGGGTCTCCAACCTTGGCAACTTTAAGCCTGGCGGACTTCAACTCCCAGAATTCCCCAGCCAGCTTTGCTGCAGGACTTCAACTCCCAGAATTCCCCAGTCAGCTTTGCTGCCGGACTTCAACTCCCAGAATTCCCCAGCCAGCTTTGTTGCCGGACTTCAACTCCCAGAATTCCCCAGCCAGCTTTGCTGCCGGACTTCAACTGCAAGAATTCTGGGAGTTGAAGTCCGCCAGGCTTAAAGTTGCCAAGGTTGGAGACCCCTGGAATAAAGCATTTCCTACCCCTTTTTCTTTTAGCATCAAATTTGGGAAGTTGTTTCGGGGGGAGCGGGAGATTTTGCTCCATGCCAGAACTTAATTCTGGCCCATTTCCAAATGTCAGAACTTGATTGATTTTAATTGAAATGTTTACACTATCAGTTCCAAGATATACAGGTCTTACAGTCATAGCACTTCCCGGAGAGGAATATCGGCAAAGGATATCTCGGTTCCAGGACTCTATAAGAGTTTTAGAGGACCTCTAAGTCTCCGGAGAAGGGCGGCATATAAATCGAACCAATAAATAAATAAGAGACGCAATCCGTCATGTATATGGACAATGTTATCTGCAAGGAAAAAAGTCCAAAGAAATTTGGGGTGGGGAAATGATATCTTTTGGGGCACCCACCTGAGCTCTCTCCTGCCCTGAAATCCGATTCTTCCTTTTCAACTATTCCATCCTAGTACTTAGCTGCCAATCTGTCGCTACTCAGCTTTATCCCATCCTCAGCCTTCTTTCTGAATTGCACGCATTTCCTTTTCTTGGCTTCCTTGTTTCTAAGACAAGCATTTTCCATCTTGAATTTAAAAAACAAAAAAACTAATAATAAGCTGCCCTTTCTGGCACTTACGGGAAGCAGAATCCAAAGAAACAGATTCCTTCTGGGATACTGCAGACCCCAGACCCCAGGGGGAATGGAGGCTCCCCCCAGGAGTAAAGCACAGAAACCAAGAATGTGGACACTAGATAGATAGATAGATAGATAGATAGATAGATAGATAGATAGATAGATAGAAAGAAAGAGAGAGAGAGAGAAAGAGAGAGAGAGAGAGAGAGAGAGAGAGACAGGTTCGCAGGGGTTCATAAGAACCTCTAGCTAAGATTCTGTGCAGTTCGGAGAACCCCCAAATCCCACTCCTGGCTGATCTGGCCCACCCTGCCCCTCCCTTCCCAGGAGTCCACACATGGCCAATTTTGGATGCGATGTAAGTGCAGGGCGTGCACGGAGGCTCGGGGAGAGCAAAAAACAGGCCTATCGGAAGTTTGGAAAGGCCTACAGAGGGCCTCCGGAGCCTGGGGAGGCCGTTTTTACCCTCCCGGAGGCTCAAAAAAAAGCCTCCGGAGCCTGGGGAGGGCATAAACGCCGCCCCCCCCCACAGTGGTGCAGGAAGCCAACCAGGCCACACCCACCATGGCCACGCCCATCCAGCAACTGGGCAGAGAATCCCTTGCTAAAATTTTTGAAGCCCACCCCTGGAGATAGGAGATAGATAAAGACAGTCTCTCTATATAGAGAGAGGGGGGGGGAGAGATGATACAGATAGATTATAGATGATGGATGGATGGATGGATGGATGGAGAGAGAGAGAGAGAGAGAGAGAAAGATCATTGCTTGCAAGTGATGCCCTGAGTTGCTGACCTTCTTAAATAAATATCTCGATTGCATCCAGATATTGCATATAATCTAGATGTCCTGATTTTATTAAATCAATAAGTAACACAATGCAGGACTGAAAGATTATTTGCCGTCGTTGCTTGAAGCAGGGGAGTGAAATGGAGCAACCACAAAACCAGCAAGACCACTCCAACCAACACTGAAGCAGCAAGCCACTAGAATATAAACTGAGAGCAAACCCCACACTCTAGCAGCACTGAGAAGGGAACCTTGTTAGGTCATGAAACGTCTTGTAAGAAAACAACCAAGCTCAGAGAACACCTCATTTCAACTCTTGAGCTGCAAACATTCTCCTTCATCTGAGTCATAACACTTAGCAAAAGCGCAGGAGAACGACGTCAGATGCCCACTTAAGCACTTTTCTCTTCTGAACCATCCCAGGATGCTTCATCGTCACCCCAAGCATTACTGGTACTTGGTATTGAACGGAGCTTTTTAAGCCCTGAGCTTGGAAATGTGTGGAAATGACCTAAGCAAATCCCAGGCGCCCTTGCTGGGTGTTGTGGCCCATCAGCGGCCTGTGCAGCTAGTAGCTGATTCCGACAGCGAGGAGGCTGGTGTGGTGCTGCGCCAGCAGCCTGTGCAGCTGGCGCTCGAGTCGGACAATGAGGAGGCTGGAGAAGATGTGGTGCCAGAGGCAGGGATTCAGCCAGGGCCTTCAGAAGCTCCAGAAACTCCCATAAGTGAAGAGGACGAAGAGGAGGAGCCTCTTCTCGATGCACGGGCACGCAGAGCTGCCAAAAGGCAGGAGTGGCTCCTCAGGAGGAGGTCTCCTCGAGAGTAAGGCTTGGGGCTAATTGGCCACTCCCTTAGCCTATTTAAGGAGGAACGCCGACTGAAGCAATTTGCAGGGAACAACTTCATTCACATACCTTCCTGTCTTGCTTATCTTATCAGCTTCCTGCAAATTGTTTCTGGGCATTCTGCCAACCACAGTAAGCTTTCAGCTATTATTCTTTGAATTCTTGGTGGCTGTTAATGCAGTTAATTAACAGTCGTTGTTGTAAAAACCTGGTTTATTTATTTATTTCCATCCTCGAAAGGATGGAAGGCTGCGTCAACCTTGAGCCACTAAAAAGGGGAAACTTTTACCTTCAATGCTTCTGCGAACCAAATACCAAATGTTAGAAACTATCTACTCATATAACAGAATAACAGAGCTGAGAGGGACCTCAGAGGTCTTCTAGTCTGACCCCTTGCTTAGGCAGGAAACCCTACACCACTTCAGACAAATGGTTATCCAACATCTTCTTAAAAACTTCCAGTGTTGGAGCATTCACAACTTCTGGAAGCAAGTTATTCCACTGATTAATTGTTCTCACTGTCAGGAAATTTTCTCCTTAATTCCAGGTTGCTTCTCTCCTTGATTAGTTTCCATCCGTTGCTTCGTGTCCTACCCTCTGGTGCTTTGGAGAATAGCTTGACTCCCTCTTCTTTGTGGCAGCCCCTTTGATACTGGAACACTGCTATCATGTCAACCCCTAGCATCAAAGCTTCAATCAGCAGTGACAGGGGATTAAGTACTGTTCCACTGTTCTCTCGCACCACAAAGGATCAGCTTCGTTCAACCTTTCTCAATGCATTTTTTCCAGTTGGGTGGACCTCAATACTCAGATTTCTCATCAACAGCTGCGGTGGGTGGAGAAGTTTGGCTGGAGGGCATTCGACGTGTTAGGGAGGCCTTACCATCAAGCAGCAGACCTAAAGGTGCTTTTTTCCAAGAGGCTCCTGGACTTCCTGGTGTTCCTTTGAAGACCTTTCGCTTCCCATCCGAGAAGCTTCTTCAGCTCTGAATGGATGAGAAGCGAAACATCTTCCAAAAGTGAAAAACCAAGTTGCCGCTAAAAAAAGCACTTTTGGGAGAACCATGACCTCGATGACTGAGAATCTGTATAGACATCAAGTAGTAGATTGGGAGCACAGAGTTTAAAGCGAGTCAGACGGAGAAATACTATAGACAATTGTCAGAACCAGGTGAGAGTTCTGATGACTGATGAACTTCCTGCTCGCACTAAAACCAGCAGTGAAATCCAATTTTTTTCTTACTACTGGTTCTGTCGGTGTGGCTTGGTGGGCGTGGCAGGGGAAAGATACTGCAAAATCCCCATTCCCTCCCCACTCCAAGGGAAGGATACTGCAAAATCTCCATTCCCTCCCCACTCCTGTGGAAAGGATATTGCAAAATCTCCATTCCCACCCCACTCTGGGGACAGCCAGAGGTGGTATTTGCCGGTTCTTCGAACTGCTCATAATTTCTGCTACCAGTTCACCAGAACCTGTCAGAACCTGCTGGATTTCACCCTTGACTAAAACCAGGCCAGATTGGAAGCAGATGCTGCAACGGTTGGCCAAAAACTTAAACCTGACCTCCAATGGCCCGATCAAGCAAGTTTCCAAGTAGAGCAGCTTTAAGATGGATGGCACACCTGTGGCACAACACCATGGAAAGGAAAGCAGCCCAGCCCTGCATTGTCGGGCTTTGTGGAGCCGCTGGGTGCAGTTAGAATAGAATAAAACTGGAAGGGACCTTGGAGGTCCTCCAGTCCAGCCCCCTGCTTAAGCAGGAGATCTTATACCATTTCAGATAAGCGGCTGTGCAGTTTCTTCTTAAAAACCTCCAGTGATGGTGGGGCACCCACGATTTCTGGTGGCAAGCTGTTCCACCGGTTAATGGTTTTCATTGTCAGGAAATTCCTCCTTAGTTGTAAGTTGCTTCTCTCCTTGATGAGTTTCCACCCGTTGCTTCTTGTCCTGCCTGCAGGTGCTTTGGAGAATAGGGGGACCTCCTCTTGTTGGTGGGCTGCCACAAAGCTTAAAAAGCAACCTTAACTAGTTGCTTTTCCTCCCTTGTTGGAAACGGCCCAGGGTCTTGATCTGAAATGCTATATAGGTCTCCTACCTAAGCAGAGGGCTGGACTAGAAGACCTCCAAGGGTCCCTCCCAGCTCCATTTAATCCGATGGATGGACTTGGTGGGTTGATGGGAAGAGGCGGTTTAGCATCCTGCTGACATCTCCCGTTTACGCCCCTCCAGGAAAGCCCCGCGGGTTGCATTCCCCAAACTCAGCCCACGCACCCCTTCCCCGCCGAGAAGGAGCCCCGAAGCGCTGCGGCTTTAAGAGCCGGAGCCGCCGCTCTTCCGGCCCGGGGCTGCGAAAGGCTGGGGGTGGGGGGACTCTTTGCAAGCCGCCTCGCCTTGCACGAGCTCCGGGGGTGGCTGGGGGGCTGCATTGCAAGCCCTTCTCCTTGCAATCCTTGCAATCCCATTAAGGGAGGGACCCCCGCTCCCCTCCGCCCCGGGAAACCCCCTCCCCTTTTTGCCCCAGACGCCAAACACGCGTCACCGCATACAGACGTTTTCCGGCCGCTTTCGGTCCCTGCTGGCCTTCAATGCGGCCGCCTCGCCTACCTTCCCCTCGGCGTCGTGCTGCCCTTCGGGCTCCCGGGCCAGCCGTTGCCTGAGGTCGCTCATCCTGGGCCGCCGCTTCGGCTTTGCACGACGAAGCAGCAGCAGCAAAAGCAGCAAAAGCAGGAGCTCCGCCCAGAGTGACAGCCGAGCCCGGGAATCGGGGCGGGACTTAAGAGGCGAAGGAGCCAATCCCGGCGCGGATCGACCGAGGGGGGCGGGGCCCGCAACTGGCAGGCTTTTTTTTTTTTTTTTGCAGCGCAGGAATGGAAGCAGCTGCAACGAGGCGCCCGGGGGCTTCGGGGGGAGGCAGGAGGGTTTCCAACCCTGGTGGGGGTTGCTTAGGGGAAGCGAGGGGGCCGGAGCGCCCCTGGGTCAAGGCCTCGTGGGAATCCAGCCGCCCTCTGGCCTTTTATCTCGAATCAGGCCAGCAGAAGCTGCCTATGGAGATTCTCGGTCATCAGCTGTCCTGTGGACACATTTATTTATTAATTTTAATTTAATTTAATTTAATTTAATAATTTTATTTTATTTTATTTTACTTTACTTTACTTTACTTTACTTTACTTTACTTTACTTTACTTTACTTTACTTTACTTTACTTTACTTTACTTTACTTTACTTTACTTTACTTTACTTTACTTTACTTTACTTTACTTTACTTTACTTTACTTTACTTTACTTTACTTTACTTTACTTTACTTTACTTTACTACTTTACTTTACTTTACTTTACTTTACTTTACTTTACTTTACTTTACTTTACTTTACTTTACTTTACTTTACTTTACTTTACTTTACTTTACTTTACTTTACTTTACTTTACTTTACTTTACTACTTTACTTTACTTTACTTTACTTTACTTTACTTTACTTTACTTTACTTTACTTTACTACTTTACTTTACTACTTTACTTTACTTTACTTTACTTTACTTTACTTTACTTTACTTTACTTTACTTTACTTTACTTTACTTTACTTTACTTTACTTTACTTTACTTTACTTTACTTTACTTTACTTTACTTTACTTTACTTTACTTTACTTTACTTTACTTTACTTTACTTTACTTTACTTTACTTTACTTTACTTTACTTTACTTTACTTTACTTTACTTTACTTTACTTTACTTTACTTTACTTTACTTTACTTTACTTTACTTTACTTTACTTTACTTTACTTTACTTTACTTTACTTTACTTTACTTTACTTTACTTTACTTTACTTTACTTTACTTTACTTTACTTTACTTTACTTTACTTTACTTTACTTTACTTTACTTTACTTTACTTTACTTTACTTTACTTTACTTTACTTTACTTTACTTTACTTTACTTTACTTTACTTTACTTTACTTTACTTTACTTTACTTTACTTTACTTTACTTTACTTTACTTTACTTTACTTTACTTTACTTTACTTTACTTTACTTTACTTTACTTTACTTTACTTTACTTTACTTTACTTTACTTTACTTTACTTTACTTTACTTTACTTTACTTTACTTTACTTTACTTTACTTTACTTTACTTTACTTTACTTTACTTTACTTTACTTTACTTTACTTTATTTTATTTTTATATGCCGTCCTTCTCCGGAGACTCAGGGTGGCTTACAATGCGTTAAGCAATAGCCTTCATACTTTTGTATATTTTATACAAAGTCAGCTTATTGCCCCCACAAACCGGGTCCTCAATTTACCTACCTTAGAAAGGATGGAAGGCTGAGTCGACCTTGAGCCTGGGGAGAATTGAACTCGCAGTAATTGCAGGCGGCTGGATGTTAAATGCTGCCTTAGTAGGAGGCATTAGCCTCCTACGCCACTCAGGCTCCTGAGAAACCTCCAAGTGAATCCTCTCAAAGGATGCAAGTTTATTTATTATTTATTTATTTATTGGATTTATATGCCACCCTTCTCCCAAAGGACTCAGGGCGGCTCACAACAATAAGAAACGGAAAAGACAAAAGTTAAAAAGACAAATTAAAACAGAGTATCCAATAAATAAAGTTAAACGTGGGAAGCGAAACGTCTTCCAAGAAAAAAACCATGACCTGAATAGCTGAGAATCTCCATAGACTTTTAGCTATCCAATTCCGTTCAAATGTTTTGGGAGTATGAACGGATTTCTAGAGGGGGAAAAATATTGCAGACTACAGGAAGCATTAGCACCACTCGGGGGACCCTGAGGATACAGAGAAACCTCCAAGGGCTTCAACATCCCTCTAAAACAGTGTTTCTCAACCTTGGAAGCTTGAAGATGGGTGGACTTCAACTCCCAGAATCCCCCAGCCATGGTTGGTAAAATGAGGACCCAGATTGTTGGGGGCAATAGGCTGACTCTGTAAACCACTTAGAGAGGGCCGTGTAAAGTGGTATATAAGTCTAAGGACTATTGTTGCTCTTTTCTGCACTCATTGTAGAGTCTCAGCATCTATTTGGATTGGAGTGACCAGAAATGGACGCAGTATTACAAATGTGGTCTCCCCAGTACAGTGTAAATCGGAATTGTCAGTTCACATCCTTGTGTTGTTCCCAAAAGAAACCCTTCCTTAACCTGATGAGATACACACCTCGCGGCAATTGGAAAGGTATTTTGCCCAGAGGGAAATTCGCACCTTGGACAAACACCATTTCTGCTGTCCCAAAGGTGCTTTCTTTCAAGAGGCAGCTGGACTTTCTGTTTTTTTCTTTTGAAGACATTTCGCTTCTCATCCAAGATGCTTCTTCGGCTCTGGCTGGATGATGGTGGATGATGATGGGGAATGGAAGGATTTGTACTCCTTGCAGACAGCTGGTCATTTGCATCCTTTTAGAACAAGTGTCGACTTCCTGCTGGCTTCCCCATTGAGTGTCTTTGTGGGAAGGTTGCAGGGAGAAAAATCAGTGGGGAAATTTGTTTATTCATTAGTAAAACGAACAACGCCACAAGTCAGCCTGGCCACATCTCCGCCAACCGCAGTTTGCAGGTTTTTTTTCCCAAACTGGATTTCAATTCCCATCATCCCCAGCGGAAGGCCATCCAGCAGATTTATTTTTATTTTATTTTATTTATTTAGTTTGTCAAAACATGTACAAGGTAACAGGTATAAGTATAAAAATTTACATGAAAAAATTTACATAAATGTAAATTTATTTATTAGTTCAATTTATATGCCGCCTTTCTCCGAAGACTCAGGACATGAGCACATGAAATGAGTACAAAATAAATGGGGAGAGATGAAAATTCTGTTCTGGGGAAGAAATGTCCGCAGATTCCTGCTTGCGGCCTCTTGTCGTGTTTGGGGAGGTTAATGGGGGGCTCTTTCCCATCAAATACGGAGGGCGCCCGGTTGGAGAAGGAAGCTGCCTCTGCAGCCCAGGCGAACAAGTCCGGGCAAAGCCTCTTCCAGAAACTGGGAGCAAAGCACGGGTCTTTCCCTGCATTCTGATTGGTCAGCAGATCCGCGAGGGGCGGAGACAACAACGAACTCCCATTTTGATTGGTTCTACGTTGAGGACAGCCTCTTCAGGGCCGAAGCCAAAGGTGACGTGTCCGGCGCGCAGGCGCAGTCAAAGTTCATCGGCCAGGGGGCGTGGCGTCGGTCTCTCAGCTCTATAAAAAGGCGCGGGCAAGCCGGTTCGCGCGAAAAGTTTCCCGCTCTCGCCGACAGGATGTTTGAGGCGCGGCTGATTCAGGGCTCGCTGCTGAAGAAGGTCCTGGAGGCTCTCAAGGACCTGATCACCGAGGCCTGCTGGGACCTGGGCTCGGGCGGCATCAGCCTGCAGAGCATGGACTCCTCGCACGTCTCGCTTGTGCAGCTCACTATGCGCTCCGAGGGCTTCGACACCTACCGCTGCGACCGCAACATCGCCATGGGCGTCAATCTCGTCAGGTAGCGGCCGAGCGAGCGCGCGGTGGATGGAAGGGGGAGGGGAAAGGAGACCAAGGCGCGAATTCGCCTCAGACGCACAGAAAGGCGGGAACCATCACTGCGCCGGTCGCGCCTCTTGTGACGTCACCATCGGCGCGCCATGGCGGGAAGCGCCGGAGGCGGGGCCGCGGAGTGTCAAAAGCGGGCTTCGCGCGCTCGCGCTCTAGTTCTGGAAGGGGATTGGCTGCGCTGGGATCCGCGCTCCCGCCCGATTGGTCGTCCTCTCCTTCGGGGCGTGGCTTGGCTTTTTGGCGCGGGATTTTTGCAGGGGGCCCTGCGAGGAAGCATGGCGGCTTTTTGCAAAAGGGGAGGGGAGAGAAGGCAGGGCAGGCGTCCCTCTTTTGGCCACTGTGGCCGATGCTCATCCTGCCCAGCCGGGTTTCCTCTCTTATGGAAGCAGCCCTTTGGGACTCCCAAGCGCAAGAAGGCATGGGGAGCCCCTTGCTAGGGTTTCCCTGGCCTTTTTTTTTGCAGCTGGACTTTGGCCTTTCCAAATTTCCTGTGTTTTTTCAGAAAAAAGGGCGACCTGTTGCAAGTTTATTGCAATCCCTGCACAAACACGGTTGCTAGAGGGGCCCTCCTTTCCCAGTTGAGATATCTAACACTTTAATCCCATAGGCATCCACAACAAAAATTAGTGAAAATGCAAAAAAAATAATGAAACACCCCCTCCAATATATTTTTCCCAGCATCAAAAAAATGGTTTACTTTCCAGAATGTATCCCAATGATAATACCAAAATGTCAATGATGTGCTTTCTAAATTTCCCCCTAGAAAGTATGTTGAGCTTCTGACCACAGTTAATCATAGATGGCAGGGAGGGGCTGGATCAAAAACCAATTTTTGGATCAGGAAATAAAATTGTGTAAATCTAGGCTGTTGTTCGATTTTAAAGTTAATACCTGCTGGATCATGGGCGTGAGGTTATTGTTGGACATCTGGTAAGCCTTGACAAAGAGCACCCAAACCAACACAAAATGCTGTTGTGTGTTTCCAAAAAAGTAACAGAATTGCTTGTGTGGCTTGTGGGTCCAAGCAGGCAAGGAAGCCTGTTTTCTAACCCCACTTTGTACAGAAAGGCTGCTGCTTGATTGCTTGATTGATTTATTATTCGTATTTCTATGCTGCCCAACTCTCTGAGGACTCTGGGCAGTTTACAACAAAGACAATATGAACAATATACAATAAAAGACGTTAAAAAACCCATATACACCGCTCATGGCTGGATCTTGCAAGATCACAGTTTATGTGAAAATAAATCTACAGAGGAAGTTGACAGGATTTGTTCTCTGGAAGCTTTTTTACAAATGAATTTTGACCCACAGTTTCTCTTTGCTTTCCCTCGGGACAACAGCCTACTGAGCCTATTGGCTTGCACTGACTTGTTCAATGTGTCTCATGTTGTATATTGTCCAAATAATGAGATGTGCATTTCTTTTTCTTTCCTAGTATGTCCAAAGTGCTCAAGTGTGCTGGTAACGATGACATCATCACCCTGAGAGCTGAAGACAATGCTGACACACTGGTTTTGGTATTTGAAACACCAAGTAAGTTTTAAATGAATTATTAAATCTTGTCTTTTCTTGGGAGTAGGTGTTCATCGTGAGACTAGAAAGGGGTAAGATAAATTCTGATGTCAGAACAGAGTCCCTTGAAGCAGTCTGTTAGAATATAGAACATCCAAATGTGTCCAGACCAGAATACTTTTGCAGACCAGAATAGAAAGTTTGTTTGGATGTGGCCGTTTAAAGAAAACACATGACAGGAATATTGCAAGCTATGAAATCTAATTGCTGCACAACAAATCATTTGGAAAGTATATGTACAAAAGGCAATATTCTGATATTCATTAGTGTGTGATGTTCTTTTAGAACATCAATTGTTTATGGTGATCAGATATAGGTGTGTTTTTCCAAACTAATCCTGTAGGTGGTTCTCTACAGCTGCACCTGAGTGAGGTGATATCTGTAGTTTCAGGATTATACCATCTTTGATACTGCATTGCATGGCTTCAAACAGACCCATTGTGCAATTGGAGGGGGTGGGTTTCTTCTGGACTTTAGCTCAAACAGCATGTGGCAGCCATGGCTAGGAGAGCCTTTGCACAGCTTCAAGCTATCCACCGGTTGTGTCCACTCCTCAATTGGAGCAGTGGGGGGGGGAAGGTGTGCTCAGTTACTCATGCCCTGATCACCTCTGATTGGATTATTAATGTGCTTTACATGGGGCTGCCCTCAAAGAGTATCTGGAAGCTTCAGCCAGTGCAAATTGCAGCAGAGCAGGCAGTTTTAGCTGAGCTTCTAAAACAGCAATCCACAAGTGCGTTGATTGCCAGTCTGCTAACACCTATCAAAATATTTTTTTTTACTCCTATGTTTAATGTCACACTGATGACAGCTTGCAACGGAAATTAGAACATCCATTATGTAATACATAAATAACAAAACACGCACAATCGGACATAAATGTGCATTTTGATGTGAGCAGTTTGGAATAGAGAACGTTTTTAAATGTAATCCCAATCAGAAGCTGAATATATGAAGATTTGTTTGCAACATTTTCAATCTACGGGTAACCCTTGACTTGGTTGCTTGGTTAAGCAACCACATTCCCAGTTCTTCCAGTCATTAAGCAACTGGAGCACAAAAGCTTCCTGTAGCAGGAGGCCAGGCAGCTTCCCCCTCCCTCCCTGCACAGAAGGATCTCCATCAGGTTGCAGAAACAAAGCTTGGATCTTTGGGATTCACACTTTGTTTCTACAGGCCGCTGCGGGATTTCCCCTCCCCTCCCTGTGCAGAAGGGAACAGCTGCAGTGAGCTGCCAAAACACCTTCAATCCCAAAGGTTCAACCTTCTGTTTTGGAGGAGTTCCCCTCCTCTTGGCAATGAGCCCCTTTTCCTCTGCAATCTGGCAGACGGGAGCGAGCAACTTTCCCTGCTAGCTTCCCCACTGACTTTCACAGGAGTACAGAGAATTTGGCAGCTGGTTCTAAGTGTGAACAGGTTGCCAAGAACCAGATCAAAGACTCCGTGGTTTTGTTGCCGTCTTTTATTTGATACGTACTCAAATAGCTTTGCAGTTTATGGCTAGTAAACAGTATTGAGTCAGGAAGTTATTTTGTTCTGGTAAAGAATGTTAATTATATAGTTATTTTTTTTTAACAGATCAGGAGAAGGTTTCAGACTATGAAATGAAATTGATGGATTTGGACGTAGAACAGCTTGGAATTCCAGTAAGTGAGTTTTTACCTCAAAGGTACTATTAATGAATTCGTTAAATGTAAGCGCTATCCTGGATGGTTAAAGACTGGCTTGTTTGCTGTCTCTTGACTGGGCAGCTGCAACGATTAAAAAAAAATTACTATGCTTGCTAATGTTCTATTTTGCCATTTTGATATACGTAGTCCTTGCTTAATGATCCTAATTAAGATCAGAATTTCAGTCTCTAGGTGAAATATGTGCACCACTCACTTGGCAACAGTAGTTGCCTACAGAGTCCTGAGTAATGTCAAGCCAGGATCTCATGCTTCTCCTGTCCTGTTGCCTTCTCTTCAACTCCATCACCCTGCAACCCCCACTGGTGACCTCCTGTCTTCTTTCCACTGCTGATGAGGCGTGCCCAACCTTGACCCTTTGCGAGGTGGCAGGGTGGCCAAAAGGGCAGACAGGGAGGAAGGAGTTGCAATCTATCCTATGGTCCTAAATGTGGGCAGGCTGCTAAGCACTCAGATTTTGATTATGTAGCTGGGGTTCCTGCAATGGCCATAACTTAAGGGACTCGACATACATAGAGATCCTTCATGACTCCATATAGATACTTGAACAGGTTACTGTTATGTAGGGGTTACCTATACAGGCAGTTTGAACGGCATCTGTTCTTAATGGGGAGGACATTAAAAACAAATGTTAAAATGTTTTGTGTTGTAGATTTATATTATAGTTTCGAAGTGGGAGTCTGATTAATACGTAACTCCTAAAATTCTTAACATTTTTTAATCCTATGCTCGAACCCATTAGAAAATGCAACGGTAAAATACATGTAGTCCTCAAGTGTTAGTAACAGTTGTGTTACTAGCAAGTGAAATCTGGCTTGCCCAATGTCTTTGCTTTATCAGAAGGTTGCAAAAGGTGATCACCAGTCGGGGAGTACCTGTAAAACAGTTGCAAAAATAAACATTTGCTTCTCTTGTTAATTTTTTTTAAAACACGTTCATTTGATTTGCATCTGTTTTACTGGCCCTACTGGTTTCTGTCCCATGAGAAATGAAACAATCCAGGTGGTGACTTCAGCCTAAATCAGGGGTCTGCAACCTTAAACACTCAAAAGAGCCATTTGGACCCATTTCCCACAGAAAAGAAAACACCGGGAGGCACAAAACCCTTCCCGTGCCTGACTATTTCTTGAGTGGCCACAAAACTAGCCTATGTAGTTAGAATTAAATGTTCTGTTTTCTTCTGAAACTTTTCTTTTCTTGGACTTATCCATGGTTGGCCTACCAGGAGTTCAAAAAATCAATAAATCGCGTGCCAGCGGGTGTCGCACATTGGCGGTTGTGACGCATATTTTGAGTGATAGGGATCTGCAGCAGAGGGGTGAAAGAGCCACATGCAGCTCCAGAGCCGCAGGTTGCTGACCTCTGGCCTAAACGAGTCCTACAATTCCTAAATCTTATATGATCTTTCAGGAACAAGAATACAGCTGTGTGGTGAAAATGCCCTCGGCTGAATTTGCACGTATCTGCCGCGACCTCAGTCAGATTGGAGACGCCGTTGTAATCTCCTGCACAAAAGACGGTGTCAAGTTTTCTGCCACGGGAGAACTTGGGAGTGGAAACGTCAAACTCTCACAAACCAGCGTCGTCGATAAAGAGGAGGAAGCCGTAAGTAGGCCCTGAGGAAGCTTAAACTGTCTCTCTACCATTGCTCTCGCTCGCTCTCCTCTCCGTTCTTTAATCTTCATTCATTTTTTGCAGGTATCAATAGAGATGAACGAACCTGTCCAGCTGACTTTTGCTTTGAGATATTTGAATTTCTTCACCAAAGCTACACCTTTGTCCCCTACAGTGATACTCAGTATGTCTGCGGATGTTCCCTTAGGTGAGTGGCATATTGCAGAAATGGCGCCAAAGGCCATTTTCATTGATTTGATTGATGGCTTCAGGCCGGCCATTAACTGTTTTCCTTGGCTCTTTTTGTCTCCTTGCAGTTGTGGAATACAAGATAGCAGACATGGGACATTTGAAATATTATTTGGCCCCAAAGATTGAAGACCAAGAAGAATCATAAGAAATTAAGGCGGGGGGAAATGTGATTTTGTGAAGGCTGGTAGCCCAGCGTCCCTTTCAGTTACTCCGTCTTGGTGCACCAGATGCACTTAGACCCTCTTGTAGATATTTCCGTGTAAATACTTCTCCTTTTTATTATGTGAGTACCTAAAATACTTGTAGAAGCTTTTTTTTTTTTTTATTGTTCAGCTTTTAAAATCCTTTTCGTATGAAAATGAACGCGGTATTTAAAAACGAATAACTTCTGTGTGTGGAAAGCCTGTGACCTTTAGATGCTATCTGTCCATAATGACCCTGCACGAGAAGCAGAATTTTGCAATATTTTTCACCCTATCAGTTGAAACAGGGATGCTAACGGCTGCAAAAAGAAATGTTTGGAGGGGGGGAAAAAATGTTCTAATCGAAACTGAAAACTTTTCAATAAAGAATACTTCATTTTTTATTTTGCCTCATGACCGTTTTATCATTACTGCCCAATGTCTTGGATCCTGCTTGTATTGTTCATTTCTCCTGTGGATAGATTTTCCTTCCCCACCGTATTTCAATTTTAGGTGATTGCTTAATTTTTGCCTGAATGTTTAATAAAATTGCCAAGTTTCGGAATATAAAACCTTAGACTGCAGGTTTTGAAGAAGCATTTTAGTCAAGATGGCCAAGGAGTAATTAGATGCATTCAGCTACACATGATGTTTGGAAATAATCAGTAAATATTGACTCTTGCAGAGTCCATGCAGTTTTCTTGACAAGATTCCTGGGAGTGATTTGTCCTTCCCTTTTTCCTTTGGGGTGGGGGGTGTGTGACACAGTGAGAGAAATGTAGTCCATTGTTTTTCTTTGCACAACCGAAATGCCTTGTGGGGACCATTGGAGTGTATAGAAGGATAAAGCATCAATTAAATCCCTGGCAAAGAAGGAATGAAACTGGAAGAAGAAATAAACCTTTTCTGGTAAAACATGTTTTTAATGACTGGAGATGGGAGGAGTTGGCTTTGCTGCTTTTTTAGGGTAAAAGGGGGATTTAAAAACCCATCGGCCAGTTGAGATGGAATTACGGTGCTGATTGGAGAATTGGCATTTTTTACACTTTGTGGAATTTAGCAAATTTTAACCATGATCAGATTAAAGACTCAATATGGAACCAGCAAAAAAATAATAATTCCCTGGGATATGAAATTATTTAGCAAAGTAATTGATGGTAGGCAGGATATTGTCAAGGATTACCGTAAATACGACACTAGAAGCTCAGATTTAGGATTCTTTGCTAGAGGCAGCTCTGAATGGACGGAGGAGGTGGAGAGCATCTAAATTGGATCAGTAAATTCTTACGGGGAAATAGCCCAAACTTAAGAAAGCTGCCTCTTGAAAAGGCAACTGTGACCTGGAGGACTGAGAATCCAGGGATATTTGGGGAAAATAATTCACACGTTGGCTTTCTTTAAAAAATTGGGTCTATTTCTCAAGCCAAGGAAAGTAACCAGACACGCAACTCTATTGCATCTTTGGGAACGCAACTTCTTAAGATGTTTGTCTTAAGTTTTCCCACTTGAGTTGCCTACTAAAATCCAACTCTCCTTCCAGCACTCCCTCAAGTCTCGGGGGGTCTCTGTGCTCAGGGTGGGGTTTTTTCCCCACCCATTTTGTTTTAGGACGAACTGAAAAAGTGTCAGAATCCTGTTTCACCTCAACAACATTTTAAAATTGTGGCTAGAAAATACTCAAACTTCTTGAGTGTGGTTGGATTGTTGCGTTCTACCCTACTTACTGGGACAATATTTGACCAGTCCAGCAAAAGTGGACCAAGGCCTCCCACCTGCATCTCTACAAAGGGAATGAATTCTCAGGGAGGCTTTATTTGGGCAGCTCAGGGGAGGCTCCCTCCTGCCCCCTTGAAGCCGCAGGAGCAGCAGTTTTATGCTCCAACCTCCCGAATAATTGGGCTTTCCAGTTTAAAATGGCTCCTGTTCTAATATTTCTACTGGTGATGATTGGGTCCTGTGCAAAAGGGGCAGATTTTTTTTTTCTTCCAGGGCCGCCGTAACTCTGAAACGAAGCCTTGCAAAGCGAGGACTGCCTGCGCGCTTCGTTGCCGGCTTCCAAAGCGAAGAGGCGCGGAGGGAAGGGAGGCAATTCAGGGCGCAAATCCGCGGGGCGCGCGCAGAAGCGGCGGAAGGCGCGTAGCTCTTGCACGCGCTTTCCACGGTTAGCATTGCAGCTCGAGCGAGCGGTGGGCTGGTTGGTTGCTTGGCTGCCTTTTTGCACCAGCCCGGCCTCCTCCGGGGGCTCAAGCGGGGCAAAGGCGGCAGGAAAGAGGCCGGCTTCCCTCCGCAGGACCCGCCCGTGGGCGGCGCAGCTGCTCGGCGACCTGGAAGCGGCTCCGGGGAGAGGCACCGTCGACTTCCTGGGCAGCCCAGACTGCCATGGCTCGGCCCCCAAGGTAGGCGGGGAGGCGGGCGGGTGGGAGAGGGAAGCGACCCCCGTTGCACCCACCGCCCCACCGGAGAGCCGTGGGACCGGGTGGCTGAGGATGCGGGAGAAGGAGGAGGCTGGAGGGGAGACCGGCCCCTTAAACCCCGAATTTATTTTATTTATTTATTTATTTTTCATATTTGAATCCTCATTTAATGCAACTAAACCAACATTATTATTATTTTTTTGCTTTAATTTATATGCCGCCCTTCTCCGGAGACTCAGGGCGGCTTACAATGCGTTAAGCAATAGCCTTCATACTTTTGTATATTTATACAAAGTCAGCTTATTGCCCCCACAAACTGGGTCCTCAATTTACCTACCTTAGAAAGGATGGAAGGCTGAGTCGACCCTGAGCCTGGCAAGATTCGAACCTGCAGTAATTGCAGGCAGCTGGTCTTAATAACAGGGTGCTTTAAACCACTGTACTACTAAGGCTCCAACATTGGCTGCCGGCCCCTCCCTGTTTGGTCCAGTGGGCAGAGGGCCGGACTTCAACTCCCAGAGCTCTCCGGCCGCCTGGCATACACACACACCCCTCCCCCGCCTGGTGGGGAATCCTGGGAGTTGAAGTCCAGGCTTCTTTAAAGGGGCTGACATCCCTCCAAGGTGGGTCAAAGGAGGAGGAGGAGGACCCCGAGGCTGGCTCTGGAAACCCCTTAGAGGGGGCTGCGAAGCACTGGGAAGCGCTAGATAAGTCTAAGGGCTATTGCTATTTTTTTTTTTTGGCTTTAATTTATATGCCGCCCTTCTCCGGAGACTCAGGGCGGCTTACAATGCACTAAGCAATAGCCTTCCTACTTTTTTATATTTATACAAAGTCAGTTTATTGCCCCCATAATCTGGGTCCTCATTTTATCTACCTTAGAAAGGATGGAAGGCTGAGTCAACCTTGAGCCTGGCGAGATTCGAACCTGCAGTAATCTCAAGCAGCAGTTGTTAATAACTGTGCTTTAGTCCACTGTACTACAGGCTCTATTTTCCTTCCTTCCCTCCCTCCCTCTCTCTCTCATTCCCTTTCTCCTTCTTGGTGCCGCAGTGCTTAGAAAGCAGTGTTGCAGGCTAATTCTGTCAACTACCAGCAAGTTCGATCCTGACCAGCTCAAGGTTGACTCAGCCTTCCGTCCTTCCGAGGTGGGTCAAATGAGGACCCAGATGGTTGGGGGCAAGAGGCTTAAGAGAGGGCTGTAAAGCACTGTGAAGTGGTCTATAGCTTCCTTCCTTCCTTCCTTCCCTTCCCTTCCCTTCCCGCCATGGTGGCACAATGGTTAGAATGCAGTATTGTAGGCTGACTCTGACCACAGCCAGGAGTTCGTTCCTGACTGATCCAAGATTGACTCAGCCTTCCGTCCTTCCGAGGTGGATAAAATGAGGACCCAGATGGTAGCGGGCAAGAGGCTGACTCTGTAAACCTCTTAGAGAGGGCTGGAAAGCACTGTGAAACGTATATATAAAACTATTGCTATTTTCCTCCCTCCCTCGTTTACAACTGCCACAATTCAGCCTCCGTTCCCGTCGTAGGTCGAGGATTATTAGCTCTCCCCACCCAACCTAGGAGCAAAATTTTGTTTTCCTTAAACCCCAAATCTTCTGGGGTTTCAACGTGTCTCCACCTTGTAGCTTCCAGGGCCTTTTCCTTCCTTGCATGGGGACTTGCAAGATAAATTTGAAGTACTCAGGGGTTCCTCTCCGCTTTTATGGCTCTGATCCAGGTGGTAGCTGTGAGGAGTTGTTGCTTCTGCTGAAGAAGATGCCGTCCAGGACGAATTTGGCTGCTTCCATCCCCAGCAGCAAAGTGAAATATTCTAAGCTCGCTTGCACGGATGAAGGATACATTGACCTGCAGGTAAAAGGAAGGGAGGGCTGCATTTTATTTTGTCGTCGTCTTTTTAATCCCACCGTTATGTTGGGGAACTCAAAAGCAGAGTCCACAATGGTCCTGCTTCTGTTTTCTCCACAACAACAACAACAATTCTACCGGTGGGTTGGGCTAATAGAAAGAGACTGTCCCAGAGTCAACCAGCTAAGACAGAACCGGATCTTCCAGTTTTTCACCCAACATCTTCCCCACAACAACAGAAGGACTCTCTTTTCTTCCACGCATTGCCTACCTATCATCTATCTATCCATCTATCCATCCATCCATCTATCTATCCATCTCCATCCCTCCCTCCATCCATCCAGATCTCTCTCTCCCACCTTTGTTATTTTTATAAATAACTCAAGGCGATGAACATATCACCCAACCCCCCCTTCCTCCTCCTATTTTCCTACAGGGTGGATTTAATTTAAATCAAGTTGATTTAAATCATGATTTAAATCACTAGTAAAAAGGCTTGATTTAAATCAACTCGATTTAAATCATAATTTTTAAAGAGCAACTGCCATCTCTGTCCCTCAGCGGCTCCTCCTGTGTCCTGCTGTTGACTCACCGAGAGTCCCAATATTGCAGAATGTACAGCCTCATGCTACATAACTAAGCTCCATTTCATGCTGAATAAACTAAATTATTAATGTATCTTAAATAGAAAACAATCTTTAGATAGATTTTTTTACTCCAAAAGCATTTTATTAAAATGAATTTGATAAAAATAAAAAAAAATCCGATTTAAATTTTAAAAAAATCTGATTTAAATAAAAAAAATCTGATTTTTTTTTTATTTTTTTTAAAAAAAATCATTGATTTTTATCCACCCTGTTTTCCTATTTTCCCCACTGTTTTGGTGGGTTGGGCTGAGACAGGGATCGGCCCAAAGTCACCCAGCGGAGTTTTCGTGTCTAAGGCGGGACTCGAACTCACAGTTTCCTGCTTTCTCTCCTGATACCTTAACCACTAAAGTGGCTCTTTCAATCTTTGTGATACAAGAATTACAAGGGATTCCTAGCACACTCTGGGGCAGGGGTCAGCAACCTGCGGCTCTGGAGCCACATGTGGCTCTTTGGGCCGTCGGCTGTGGCTCCCTGTCGGGCGAGCCCACCACTAGCTGTCCCCGCCCCTTGCCCTCCCCTCCCGGTCCCTCCTTGCCTGGCCTGAGAAGGTAAGGGCAATGGCAGGGGATGGAGAAGTGGCCAGGACAGAGACAGAGAGAGCGGGAGAGAGAGAGGGAGGGAGGGACGGAGGGAGGGAGGGGGAGAGAGAGAGAGAGATGTCAAAAGGATTTTGTGGTTCCCAGTGTTTTTTAACAACCGGTTCTCTGCCCTAATGACCTGCTGGGTAGGCGTGGCTTGGGGAGGTCATGTGACGTGGAAGTGACTGACATCGAGTTGGCCACGCCCACCCAGGTTTTGTGGCTCCCGGTGTTTTCTTTTCTGTGGGAAACGGGTCCAAATGGCTCTTTTGAGTGTTTTTAAGGTTGCAGACCCCCTGGGCTAGCACATTCACACTTGCAAGGTTTCCGTTGTGCAAGCCAGCCTCAATCTGAGTAGTCTAAACCATCCCACGGAGTTGTTTCCCTGGCCTGTCTACCTCGCAGGGTTGGCAGTATCTTCCCGCGGCCCCCTTCCAAATGAAAACCGATGAAGGAAGGCGGGAAAATAATCACGTCCATGGATTTATATTTCCTCCCCAAACTTTGATGGAAAACTGTGTGGTCACAGGATAGTCTCCCCCCTCTCTCCGCCGCCCCCCCCCCCAGCAGTGGTGTTGGCAAGGATGATGGGATGTGGAGTCCTGTACTGCTGGATTCCACCTGCTGGTGGTGTTTTTTCTGAGTTTTTTTCATCTGTTTGCAGAGATGTCCACCAGGGGGCAGCCTTGTCACGGCACTTTAAATTAATTATATTTATTTATTTGTCAAGAACGCGTATTAGGTAATTTACGTAATGATAAGCATGAACTGAATACATAAAACAGATGCAAGTAGAGACAGGGACGGTAGGCACGCTGGTGCTCTTATGCGTGCCCCTTCTTCCCTTTTAAGGCAGGAGTATAGAGAAAAATCTTTAAATATAATGAAGATGTATAAATATTATCAAAATTTAATTGTACCCAGAATACACAGTTGGATGGAAATTGAGTGTTACATAAATAAAACATGGGGGGAAAAAGAAAGTAATAAAAGGAGCATCACTAAAAAGACCCCTGTTAGCATACCTCCCTTCCCAACCACCCCAAAAAGAAATAAATATGGTAGAAAAGAAAAACCTAAGTGCATATACCATATTTTTTGGAGTATAAGACGCACCTTTTTCCCCCCCTAAAGGGGGGTGAAAATTTAGGCGCATCTTATACATCGAATGTAGCCCCGCCCACCCACTGGCCCCCACCCTTTGGCCTGTGCCTCGCAGCAGTTACCCCCTTGCAATCAAACAGCAAGAAAAAAAAACAGCTCCTTTCAGCTTCAGCACAGCCTAATTAGCACAAGTTGATTAGATCGGCCTCCCGACTCTCAGCTGTTTTGCTCAGGGCTCTGCTGCTTGCTGCAAGGAGGTAAATTGCTGGAGCAGATTTTTTTTTTCCCCCTTGTGCTAATCAAGCTATGCTGAAAACGAAACTAAAAGTAAAGCAGGCTGTTTGCTGTAATGAGGCAAAATTAGGCAGAGGGAGATTTCTTTTTCTTCTTTTTCCTCACCCAAAAAGGTAGGTGCGTCTTATACTCCGAAAAATACGGTGAGTGCTTTATTTGATGTGTCTCTGGTTTTTCTTTCCCGAATGAAACGGGTGAACTTCAAGCCAGCATGACCGTAAATTTAGATTTACATACATGAATGTCTATAAAAACTTGTCATAAATTCCTCCAGACGCTCCAGATTTGTTGACACGGCTCCAGGAATTGCTGGTGCACCCAGTTTTACCACCTAACCTGTTCTTCACCCCTTCATTTTATATCCGTTCACACCTCAGTTGGGTTGGTTTGCCGCGGGCTCCATTCAGGAGAAAAATGCCTTCCCAGCATGGATATCTCTCGCCTTTGGTTCTC
Organism: Pantherophis guttatus; assembly: GCF_059756535.1. Lineage (NCBI taxonomy): Eukaryota > Metazoa > Chordata > Lepidosauria > Squamata > Colubridae > Pantherophis > Pantherophis guttatus. The sequence continues at coordinate 1,388,081 of NC_142071.1, forward strand.
TGCTTTAAAGGGGTTGGGGGGTTTTTGGGGGGCAGAAACGTCCCTCAATTGGCTGGTGCCGTTCCTTTGAATTGGGGGAATTGAGATTCGTAAACACGGGGCGGGAATCCGGGCAAATGCTGAAAGTCGTCTTTAAAAAGTTATTTCCCGTCCCACGTCCAAGGAAAAAGACTCAGAACGATTTAGTTATTTATATGTTTTGCTGGAAAAACGGCTCTTAAAAAGGACTTTTCCCTCTTTTTAATATGTAAATTTTAATCTGCTTTTAAATTATTGGGGTGTTTTAATTTGTCTGGGCCAAAATGGTTTAATTCGATTTTATCTGGTTTTTAAATTTGTTTTGTATCTATGTATTTTATTGTTTGGCTGTTCACCGCCCTGAGTCCTTCAGGAATAGGGCGGTATATAAATCAAATAAACTAAACTAACTAAACTAAACTTTGTGCCCCAAACTTGGGCACCTTTCAGGTGTATGGACTACAGTTCCCAGAATTCATTGCTGAGAACTTTAGGGCGTGGGACTCTGGGCCGGGAAGCATGTTCTGCGCTGACCCCATTTTTCTCCTAGTTCAAGAAGAGCCCCCCAAAAGTTCCCTACAAGGCAATAGCGCTGGCCACGGTGCTGTTCCTGATTGGGACCCTCCTCATCATCATCGGTGCGCTCCTCCTGGCGGGATATATTAGCCAAGGGGTAAGTCTGAACTCAGAGGGCTCAGTTGGGGGTCCCAGAATTCGGGAGGGCTGTGGCGGCTTGGAAATTTCTCAGATGCGTGTGAGTTCTCTTAATCCAGGGGTCTCCAAACTTTTTAAGACTTGTGGACTTCAACTCCCAGAATTCCCCCACCCAGCATGGGACTTCTGGGAGTTGAAGTCCACAAGTCTTAAAAGTTGCCAGGTTTGGAGACTCCCAACTTGGTGCTGTTACATGAGGATGGGATGCTGGTTGGGTGATTCTTCTGCCTCATCCATGCTTAATTAACGGATCATCATAGCTTAGACCAGCATCAGCCTCTCCTTCCATCTTCTACATTCATTTAGATCAGGGGTCTCCAACCTTGGCCGCTTGAAGACTTGTGGACTTCAGTTCCCAGAGTTCCTCAGCCGAGGAACTCTGGGAATTGAAGTCCACAAGTCTTCAAGCGGCCAAGGTTGGAGACCCCTGATTTAGATGAATGGAAACTAGCTAGACTTTCCCTCCCCCACTCCAGGATTTTCCATGCATGGTGGGGAGGGGAAGTTCCTTGAACCTGGGGCTCCCTGCTCTCCATCCAGCCTCTCCACCATTACACCACTCAGGCCATGCGGCTGAGAAGGAGGGACTGGGCCAAAGTCGACAGGGAGATCTCCTGCGAATGGTCCATCCCCTTCACCCTGGGGCCATCTTAAAGATTGAGCCAGTTTCCATTTTGTGGGGTAGGGTATTTTAGTGTCTTCCTGCAACCCCTGGAGATCATCGTCCATGTTCATCTTCACTGCTGCGTTCGAGGCCTTGAGCTGCTTGGTAACCTTCCTCCTCCTCCTCCTCCTCCTCCTCCTCTTCTGTCTGTCCTCCAGGGAACCGATCGCGCCATTCCTGTCTTGATCATCGGAATCCTGGTTTTCCTTCCTGGCTTCTATCACTTGCGAATCGCCTACTTCGCTTCCAAAGGCTACCGGGGCTACTCCTACGACGACATCCCGGATTTCGATGATTAGAAGGCTGTGAAGAAGGCGGAGCTTTGGGCCGCCCGGATCTCGGCCTGGCTCCGGCTCCAGAGAGAGAAGATGCAAAAAATAAGCTTACTCGGGCGATGCTCTCTTTGGACAATCAACCTAGCAGCTGTTAATACCCATTAAGGATTTCTTTGGTTAGGACTTTCGATTCTTGGTTTTCCTCTCTGGCCCCTCCGGGAAAATAAAATTAGCTGCGTCACACGGAGGAGGTCTTGCGAGACCAGCTTCTGGTTTGAGGTGGGAAGTTCTTTGACAGCTATACTCCCACCAAGCCTCAGGAGGAAAAGAAACTCAGGGTTTACTTCTACTTTATTATTATTATTATTTCACTTCTTCCTCTAGAGCAGAACCTCTGCAAAGCTGATATCTGGATCCAGGGGTGAAAGGTGGGGCCCTAATTAAATATGTCTAGGCCAGGGGCCAACATTAAGAAAGCTGACCTCTCGTTGTTGAATTGTGACATCTGAGGCAAGCCCAGCCTTCAATGCATCTCTGAGCTCCTTTTGCAGGAGAATTAAGCAGGGTTACGGCTTGGCCCATCCTAGAGATGAGGCAGAATAATTTTAGCGTTCGAAACATGTTGCATTCCCCCACACCCAAAAAAAATATTCCAATTTCCCCTTGGGCAGCAACCAACAAATGTGAGCCAGGAGGGACTTCATGTTTCATCCTGGGCAGATTTTTGTTACGTCAGGAAAAGTGTGTAGCTAGTCCTCTTGAAGCAAGCAATAGAGTGGGGGTGGGGGTGTTTCTCCAATCCCAGCTTGATCGCTTCAGGATCTTGGTGAAGAAGAGATTTTGTGATCAGATTCTGTCCTCCTACGTCTTGAGATTTTTCAACCCATGTCTGTGGATCAGGGATGTCTTCTTAGGATCCCCAGATCTCATTCCAGGGTTGTTAGAATTGGCTCCTCGGGAAAGTAAGCCAACAGTGAGGGGGCATCCTCGGATGGAATTGGGCTGTGACCCAGCCTTCGGGGCCAGACAAGACTCCCTCGGAAAACAACATGGAGCACATTCCGGAGACATCAAAATGAAATGATGTGTAAAAAAATAGGTCAAATGCAGAGGCAGAAAATCAAATACTTGGTTAAAAAGCAGCACCCCTTTCTCCACAGACAGATACTCGTCTGTTTTGAAAGTCTGTGTGAATCAGGGGTGGACAACCGTGGGCCCTTTAAGACCTGTGAACTTCCACTCTCAGGAACTCTGGGAGTTGAAGTCTACAGGTCCTAAAGCAGTGTTTCTCAACCTTGGAAGCTTGAAGATGGGTGGACTTCAACTCCCAGTGCTGGCTGGGGGATTCTGGGAGTTGAAGTCCACCCATCTTCAAGCTTCCAAGGTTGAGAAACACTGTCCTAAAGAGTCTATAGTTGCCTATCTGTAGAGGGAGGAAGACATTGCTGTCCATGAGTCATGGCTAGGTGTCTCCAGAAAAAGCTGGAAAGTGCAAATGGATGTGTGTACACACACCCAAACACATGTACACACAAGCGTGCAACCTGGAGACCTCAAAGCGATGACAAGACCTGTTTGAAGTCAGCCCAAGTGTCCATGTCAGCAGCACCCGAAGTGAAGCGGCGCTTATTTTTGCGTTTGTTAAACGTTGAAGTAACCATGATTTCTTGAAGGGTTTGTTTTTTGGACAGGCTGCCTGGACCAATTGTCTTGTGCTTCTGCAGAGATCCTGGACTTCCTTTTGCCGCCGGTGAGTTATCGGCGTTTCTTTTTCCTCTCTGGATTCTCCCACAGGATTTGCAGCCTGTGGAACGCAAGAGAAAGCTTAAAATATGTGTTGGAAAAGCTTAATCTGCAGACGCCAGTTGCCTACTTAATAAAGAACTTGTGATGTTCAGTCTTGACTTATGTACTTTTTCAGCCTGACGTGGTCTCTGTTCTTGGGTAAAGTCAGGATAAGGAGCCCTTGTCCTAGGAAGTCCCCTGCCTGATATTTTAATTTGGATTTTTGTAGCAAGGCTTTGGACTTTCAAGATAAACACTCCCCCCCCCCCCAAATCTGGGTTAACAAAACACAAGTTGTCGGCCTTGCTTAATATGCTGCGTCTGAACAGACAGGCAACAATAGCAGTCCAACTTAATTTGAAAAACTACTACCGTGTAAGTGGCAGAGTTCACACAACGTGCTAGAATCCTAGTTTTGTGCTTCGTACCGAGCCAGATTTTAAAACCCAGTTTATATTTCTTGCCAATAAAAAAGTTACTGCGATGCCGACAGGATCATGGCAGAAGTAATGGCTCTATTTTTATTCTAAGGCAGCCGTGGGAAACTGGTCCCTTTATGACCGGTAGATTTCAGCTCCCAGAATTCCTGAGCCTGTATGGGTGGCTCAGGAATTCTGGGAGTTGAAGTCCACCGCTCATAAAGAGATCATAGTTCCCCACCATTATTCTAAGGTTACATTAACAAAATCTTGCAAGTAAGAAAACACATCTTTCCACCCCCCCTCACTTTTACAGTGGTCGTATGGAGTCCCCTACCATAAAACTCTGTAATCGTAACTTCTATAAGATCAGAATAGAATAGAATAGAATAGAATAGAATAGAATAGAATAGAATAGAATAGAATAGAATAGAATAGAATAGAAAACAGAGTTGGAAGGGATCTTGGAGGTCTTCTAGTCCAACCCCCTGCTTAGGCAGGAAACCCTACACCACTTCAGACAAATGGTTATCCAACATCATCTTAAAAATTTCCAGTGTTGGAGCATTTACAACTTCTGGAGGCAAGTTGTTCCACTGGTTAATTATTCTCACTGTCAGGAAATTTCTCCTTAGTTCTAAGTTGCTTCTCTCCTGGATTAGTTTCCACCCGTTGCTTCTTGTCCTGCCTTCAGGTGCTTTGGAGAATAGCTTGACTCCCTCTTCTTTGGGGCAGCCCCTGAGATACTGGAAGACTGCTATCATGTCTCCCCCAGTCCTTCTTTTCATCAAACTAGACATACCCAGTTCCTGCAACCGTTCTTCATATGTTTTAGCCTCCAGCCCCCTCATCATCTTTGATGCTCTTCTCTGCATTCTTTCTAGAGTCTCCACATCTTTTTTACATGGTGGCGACCAAAACTGGATGCAGGATTCCAAGTGTGGCCTTACCAAGGCCTTACAAAGTGGTATTAAGACTTTACCTGATCTTGATTCTAGCCCTCTGTTGATGCAGCCTAGAACTGTGTTGGCTTTTTTGGCAGCTGCTGCACACGGCTGGCTCATATCTAAATGGTTGTCCACTAGGACTCCAAGATCCCTCTCACAGTTACTGCTATTCAGCAAGGTACCACCTATACGGTACCTGTGCATTTGGTTTTTCTTCCCTAAATGTAGAAGTTTATTACAGTTTGGGACTCAGATTTTGACATATCTAGGGTGACCTTTGAGGCTTCTGGAAATCCTTCTCTCCGGTAAACCTTTGGTTATCTACCTCTATAAAAACATGTTATTTTTTCTTGTGTTCTGTATACAGAATACTATCAAACATGGAATTTATTTTATCAATGGCTGGGGAAAAAAAGGGGTAAAGATGAGGAATATAATTTGAATTGTCAAGCAAACAAAATAACCCAGACAACACGATGTTTCTTAAGCCCTAATTAAACGTAATAATAGAAAACTTTATTTTTTTTTTAAAAAAAAAGAACATGTTATATCACAGCTTTGCGTTCCGTGTGAAGTCAGCAAATTGCGCTTATCCAACGAGCCCCAATTAGTCACACCAGGAATCCACGTGACACGTAAAACCCGAGTCGGTGTGATTGTTTGTTTTGGCTCACCGTTGGGATACATCCAGCCAGTAGCTGTTGATTCAATGATCCATGATTTATTGCATTGTGCAGGACGAGTCAGTTTGACTTTGGGATAGCTTTACCTAGCCATTATCAACATAGGGAGGGGTTTATGTAGTTGGGTTCCTTTCTTTCCAACTAATTGAGCTAATGAACGAATCCCCGGTCAGGAAGCATGACGCAAGAGAGGACTCTGTTGCCTCCAGCCCTGTTTTCCCCACTTCCAAGGGGGCCCCCCTCACACACACACCCAGCTCATCTCCATGCCTGTCTGAGATGCTCCTGTATGAATGGCCTCGGTCTTTGAGCAAAACCCGCTTCCCAGAGGCACGGATGACACGCGGGGATGATTCAGCTTCCCCTCAGCACTTTGGGTTTTAAAGGCCAAGATCTACAGCATTTTCATTTCAGCAGACTGGGAGTGGCGGTCTGCAGGTTCTGACCAGTTCTGGAGAACCGGTAGCGGAAATTTTGAGTAGTTCGGAGAACCGGTAGTAAAAATTCTGACTGGCTCTGCCTCCCGAGTCCCAGCCGATTGGGAGGAAATGGGGATTTTGCAGTAACCTTCCCCTGGAGTGGGGTGGGAATGGAGATTTTACAGTATCCTTCCCCTGCTGCCATGCCCACCAAGCCACGCCCACCAAGCCACACCCACAGAACCAGTAGTAAAAATTTTTGAAACCCACTACTGGTAGGTGGGCGATGCTTATGGAAGGTGTACGGTTAGAGTTTTGGGATTGAGGGAGGGAAACGGAAAACGGAATGCATTGCTAAGTATTTCTTTTGTAGGCTAAAACAAGGGTTGTAGGAATTGCATATCTCCAGTCTAGTGAAAAGAAGGACGAGGGGGGGACACGATAGCAGTGTTCCAATATTTGAGGGGCTCCCCCAAAGAAGAGGGGTGGGTCAACCTATTTCCAAAAGTGCCAGAAGGCAGGACATGAAACAATGGATGGAAACTAATTCAGGAGGAGAGAAGCAACCTGGAATTGAGGAGAAACTTCCTAACAGTGAGGACAATTAATCAGTGGAACAGAAGTTGCCACCAGAAGTTGTGGCTGCTTCATCACTGGAGGTTTTTAAGAAGAGACTGGACAGCCACTTGTCTGAAATGGTACAAGATCTCCTGCTTGAGCAGGAGGCTGGAGCAGAAGACCTCCAAGATCCCTTCCAGCTCTGTTCCGATTTTGATTCCTAGCACTGGACTCTTCTGGACAGAGGGTTGATCTTGTTCCTGGGATCTGTGGGAGCCACCTTCAAAAGCTCGAAGTTCAGCTTTGCTAAGGCAATTAAGGAAGGGAGAAACATCGTAGTGTGGTGTAGGACACCCATCTGGTTTGTCTGTGGCGATCTTCTCATGATGATGAGGGAGAGAAAGTGGGGTCCTCTGCCTTCTTTCATATCCAGAAGATTGTACTTCTAGGTCTCCAAAGAGCGAGTGGTCCTATCAGGGGGTGTCCTTAAACAAACCTGACAGATCAATGGGCAGCCCTCAACTCTCTTCTGGCCTCTCAAAGCCGCACTCTTGAAGTTCAACCACACGTACACCTCTCCAGTGGTGGGATTCAAGTAATTTAACAACCGGTTCTCTGCCCTAATTTATTTTATTTATTATTTTATTTTATTTTATTAAATTTCTATACCGCCCTTCTCCCGAAGGACTCAGGGCGGTGAACAGCCACAAGATAAAAAAAAACACATAAATACAAAAATTTAAAATAAAATAAAAACGTATTAAATAATTTGGCTGAACAAATCTAAAATACCCCATAATGATTTCTTCCAACAACCACTTTGCCAAACCGCTCAGAAAGTTAACAACCGGTTCTCCCGAAGTGGTGGCGAACCAGCTGAATCCCACGACTGCACCTCTCCCCCACACCCAGAAACAAAACCTCTACCCTTTTCTTGTGAACTCTTAAAGACCAGCTTGACAGAAAACGCCAGGTTCCTTTGCAACAGATCCTGAATATGCCTCAAATCTCCTGCAGGAGAGTGGGGTGAACGGGGGAGGAAATATCAAGCCACTGATGCTGTAATCCAGTGAATTCCTGTGAACCTTTGGCTGGTCTGTTTGCTCAACCCGCCTGGCTGGCTCTGGGGGTCACGGCCCCGTTGATGTAAGGACAACCCGCTCCCAAAATGATGCCTCAAAAAAGAAAAAAAGAGCTAGCCATTATTCTAAACAACGTCAGCCCGAATTCTTGTGGAACGTCACAAAGTGATGCAGAAGCGGTGGCTTCTCTGTTGCGGGGCCAACAAAAATTATCCCCAAAAGGTCAGGATGCTGGATGAGAAATAAGAGTTTGGCGGTGCAAAATAATCCTGTTTGGTCCACTCCGTTGCCTCGGGTGTTCTAAGAGTCCTGGGAGCTGCCAGGCTGAAGGAGGAGGTGCAGGACGTGGGCATCAGAAAGGGTAGCATGTGTAAGCCTGCCAGGGCGGACAACAGGAAGGGGGTCTTCGAACAAGTCAAGGTGGCCCCTGTCCCCTTGCAATGGGAGCCCACCGTTGTTTTACTTGTGGTGTGGGGGGCTTTCGCTGAGAAATGTATTGTAAGCCGCCCTGAGTTTCCGGAGAAGGGCGGCATATAAATCAAATTTTTTAAAAAAATGGGGGGATTAAGCTATTCTCCTTCTCCTCCTCCTGTGGTTCCTTCACTGGGACTTTTTTTGATTGTACGAGTTTTTTTTTTAAAAAGAAATCATGTTGTGGTATTACAACACGAAATATCCGTTCTTTTCAGGCATACTTTTAACATCTGAACAAATTGTTTCGCACGCGTAGGTGGTCCGTGTTTGAAAGCAATGGCAATTTGAACGACCAATCTTTATTGTGCGAGATGGTATGTAGACATCAGTGTCTTTAATGTACGAAAACAATTTTCACGAGACTCTTGAGCATCGTTAAAATTGAGATACAACATTCTACTTCCCAAGGTACGATGTCATCCTGTGGCTTGAATTTAGACCTTCTGGTTAGTGTTAATAAACCAGGTTTTATAGATTAATATGCACACAAACTACTACACTCCATTCGATACAGAGCCTGGTGGCGCAGCAGACTAATAGCCTGTTATTATCATCCAGCTGCCTGCAATTACTGCTAGTTCGAATCTCACCAGGCTCAAGGTCGACTCAGCCTTCCATCCTTTCTAAGGTAGGTAAATTGAGGACCCAGTTTATGGGGGCAATAAGCTGACTTTGTATAAATATACAAAAGGATGAAGGCTATTGCTTAACGCATTGTAAGCCGCCCTGAGTCTCCGGAGAAGGGCGGCATATAAATCAAATTAAAAAAAAAAAATACAGACTACTAGATCATTATTAAACAAACCATAGGTAAACATGATGAGTTAACTAGCCAGACTTTGAACACAAATCACAGCAAAATTCAAGGTCTCCTCTCTAACAGACCTTAGAGAGTCAATGGCCTTTCTACCATTCAGTGGTCCATCTATGCTAACTGGCTTCAGCTCATTTCCCTTCCTGATCCCCATCTGCAAATCCCAATAACTAAATCTTTGTAAGACAATCTTTGTAAGGCAACAGTCCTTCCCGTGACTTTAAAAAAAATAAAAACTGCTGCAAAATTGTCTCACTTATAAATGTCCACACTCCAGAATGCATTTCGAAACGACGACAAGCTGCAGTTCCATCTCATACTTCTGTATTCTACTAGCACACAATACTATTTTTGCAGGACCAAAGGAATAACAAAATTATGCATCCTATGGGTGGCCCATAATGCGTTTCTCCCGGGCTGCATATGCCATTGTACAAGGTTTGCAAATTGGTTGGATGTGCAGTGCAGAATTGTTTTGCTTTTTAATGGGATGAGGGCTGCATCTTTTCATCTCCATGCTGACTTGCTGTTAAATTTGAGACTATTCCTAAGATCCGTTCTGACCAGGAATTGTTGTTTGGGCTGGACAGTAAAATGCTTAACTCACCAACCAACCAATCTGGTTTATAAATTTTTGCAGCTGGCATTTTCTTCCATATCACAATCCCTGGCCTTGTATGGCTTTACAATTTATGGTAAGAAGATATGAATCAGGAACAGGAAACGTGAAGGACAAAAACAGGTCCAAGAGGGGAAAACAAGACAACATTGTGATGTATGAGATCCAAGGCTATATCATGATCTGACAGGCACGGACAATCTCTCGCTCTCTTGTCCAGGCAGTCCAAACCAGGATGTGGGTGACCGAAAGGCCATGTCTGGCTTTGAAAGAGGGACCCCAAGTCCTTATAATAAGAACTGTCACCTGGTGTGCTCAACAACTTTATTTTTTTCATCTCTTTCCAGGTGCCAGGAGGGCAAGGGAAATGTGCCATAAAGTCCAACCAGCTGAACTGGCCTCAGAGGTTACTGAAGGCATGCAGAGAAGTTACCTCTTGCAAAATTACTATCAACTGCATTGCGCCAATGGTGCGCAATTCCAGTGCTGTCCTCTGTTGAAGCCGTGAGTTCTTACATTGAGATCTGGGTCACATCAGGACTAATTCCATTCCGGTGGTTTCCCAGGCTTCCTACTTCCCCGGGGGATTTATCTAGCGATCTCTGGATAAGACCCTAATTTTTTATTTTTTATTTTAATTTGATTTATATGCCGCCCTTCTCCGGAGACTCAGGGCGGCTTACAATGCGTTAAGCAATAGCCTTCATTCTTTTGTATGTTTTATACAAAGTCAGCTTATTGCCCCCACAAACTGGGTCCTCATTTCACCTACCTTAGAAAGGATGGAAGGCTGAGTCAACCTTGAGCCTTGGAGAGATTCGAACCAGCAGAAATTGCAGGCAGCTGTGTTAATTACAGGGAGCACTAAACCCCTGTACTATCAAGGCTCTTGGGAAAGATGAAAGGAAAGAGAAAAAGATGGTGATTGCCAGCAGGGTGAAAAGACTTGGTTAATATGACATGGTTATATGTTAGTTAGAGAGGAGCCTTGGTAGTACAGTGGTTTAATGCACCCTGTAATTAACACAGCTGCCTGCAATTTCTGCAGGTTCGAATCTTACCAGGCTCAAGGTTGACTCAGCCTTCCATCCTTTCTAAGGTAGGTTAAATGAGGACCCAATTGTGGGGGCAATAAGCTGACTTTGTATAAATATACAAAAGTATGAAGGCTACTGCTTAACGCATTGTAAGCCGCCCTGAGTCTCCGGAGAAGGGCGGCATATAAATAAATAAAAAATAAAAAATAAAATAAAAGTGTTAATGGTTGCTCCATTTTTCAACCTGCCAGGTTTAGCTGGAATTAACCACGATTTGATGGGGGAGAGGGCTCTGCATGTAATGTAAAAAAAGGCCCACTTGCTTAGTTTAGGATTCGGTGCAAATCCAGGATATGATTAATTGGGAAGCAGCTCTTGTTTGCATCTAAAGTACTGAAGGCTTTAGATGCACATTATTGATCTTGTCTTGACGGGTGGTAGAGCCATCCACAGGTAGACGTGTCCAAAAGGCCCCTCAAAACAAACACCCAGTGTGTTTAATAGTTCCCTGAATTTGGAGTTGATTCATGATCAATGCTTACAGGCTTCAGTGATAGACAATACCGTAGTGACATTCTTTTAAAGTCGCTGGTGAATGCCAGCTTCTTCACGGAACTCAAAGAGTGAATCCCCACACGATGCCCATGATTTTAGAAAGGTAGATTCGGATGCGAATTTTGTAATCTTAATCTTACTTCACTTTTTTTTTTTATTTGATTTATATGCCGCCCTTCTCCGGAGACTCAGGGCGGCTTACAATGCGCTAAGCAATAGCCTTCATCCTTTTTGTATATTTATACAAAGTCAGCTTATTGCCCCCACAAACTGGGTCCTCATTTCACCTACCTTAGAAAGGATGGAAGGCTGAGTCAACCTTGAGCCTTGGAGAGATTCGAACTTACAGTAATTGCAGGCAGCTGGTCTTAATAACAGGGTGCTTTAGACCACTGTACTACCAAGGCTCGTTTTGTGCAAACTTCATCGCGCTTGCTTCATGTATTCTGAAATTAGCTGTATTTTCCATAGCATAAATGCAGACAGAGGGGGAACAGTGATGGCCAAATTCTATGAATAAAGCAAACACAGAAATACTGCCGTCTCTGAGAAAAAAAAAACACCCTCTAACCTATCAAAAATCTAATCCAATTTTTATATGTCATGTGGCAACAAACGTTTTCTATTTATTCATAAATGTGTATCTAAAAATGAGACAGCCCTCTTTAATAACTCCTTGGATTCACTGAAAATATTACTCGAGTCACAAGATGAGTGGCCTATACATTTGATAAAATAAATAAATAAAGATTTTGACTACAAATAGCGCTTTGAAAGAGAGCTTAAAACAGATTTACGTGTTATAGTCCGCCAGGAGGGGGTCGACCTTCAAAGCACCAGAAGGCAAGGCAAGAAAC